>NC_143261.1:42087064-42238579 GCF_984573655.1 Nuphar pumila
TTATGAAATTTTTTTGACAACCTTAGAACACATATTTGCATGATTGAATCACTATGAATTTTTTTTGATAGCCTTAGAACACATACATGCAAGATTGAATCACTATGAATTTTTTTTGGCAGCGTTAGAAAATATATACTCAAGATTGAATCACTATGAATTTTTTTTATAGCATTAGATCACATATATCCATGATTGAATCACTATAAATTTTTTTTGACAACTTTAGAACACATATACGAATAATTGAATCAGTATAATTTTTTTTTTAGAACCTTTGGACACATATATGCTTGACTGAATCTCTATCAATTTTTTTTGACAACGTTAGAACACATACATGCATGATTGAATCACTATGAATTTTTTTTGACAACTTTAGACACATATGCATGGATAAATCACTATACATTTTTTTTGATAGCCTTATAACACACATATGCATGAGTGACTTGCTATGAATTTTTTTTGACATTCATAGATCACATATATGCAAGATTGAATTACTATGGATTTTTTGCATGATTGAATCGGTATGAATTTTTTTTGACATCCTTAGAACACATATATGCATGATTGAATGATTGAATCACTATAGATTTTTTTGACAACCTTAGAACACATATATGCATGATTGAATCACTATATATTTTTTTGACAACCTTAGAACACAAATACATTTGATTGAAACACAATGAAATTTTTTTGACAGCCTTAGAACACATATATGCAGGATTGAATTAGTATGAATTTTTTTTGACAACCTTAGACACATATATGCATGATTGACTTACAATGGATTTTTTTTGACAACCTTAGAACACATATATGCATGATTGATTCACTATAAAAAAAATTTGACAATTAAATCACTGGGAAATTCTTTTGACAGCTTTAGAACACATATATTCATGATTGAATCACTATAAATTTGACAACCTTAGAACACATATATGAATGATTCAATCACTATAAATTTTTTTGACAGCCTTAGAGCACATATATGAATGATTGAATCACTATAAAAAAATTTTGACAGCCTTAGAACACATATATGCATGATTGATTCACTATGAGATTTTTTTGACAACCATAGACACATATATGCATGGTTGAATCTCTATGAGATTTTTTTAACAGCCATAGAACACATATATGCATGATTGAATCAATAGACTTTTTTTTTGACAGCCTTAGAAAACATATATGCATGATTGAACCACTACAAAAAGTTTTTGACACCCTTCGAACACATATATTCCTGATTGAATCACTATGAATTTTTTTTGACAGCCTTAGAGCACAAATAAGCATCATTTAATCACTATAAATTTTTTTTGACAGCCTTATAACACATATATGCATGATTGAATCTCTATGATTTCTTTTTGATAGCCTTAGACCATATATATGCATGATTGAATCACTGTGAAATTTTTTTGATAGGCTTAGAACACATATATACATGATTAAATTACTATGAAATTTTTTTGACAGCCTTAGAACTCATATTTGCATGATTGAATCACTATGAATTTTTTTTGAATGCTTTAGAAAACATATATGCATGACTGAATCACTGTGAATTTTCTTTGACAACCTTAGAACAAATATCTGCATGATTGTATCACTATGATTTTTTTTTTACAGCCTTAGAACGCATATATGCATGACTGAATCACTATGAAATTTTTTTGATATCCTTAGACCACGTATATGCATGATTGAATCACTGTGAAATTTTTTTGACCGGCTTAGAACACATATATGCATGATTAAATTACTATAATTTTTTTTTGACATCCTTAGAACACATATATGCATGATTGAATCACTATGAATTTTTTTTGACAGCTTTAGAAAACATATATGCATGACTGAATCACTGTGAAATTTTTTTGACAACCTTAGAACAAATATCTGCATGATTGAATCACAATGAATTTTTTTTGACAGCTTTAGAACACATATATGTGTGATTGAATCACTATGAAATTTTCTTGATAGCCTTAGAACACATATATGCATAATTGAATCACTATGAAATTTTTTTGACAGTCTTAGATCACATATATGCATGATTGAATCGCTATAAAATGTTTTTGACAACATTAGAATACAAATATGCATGATTGAATCACTATAATTTTTTTTTACAGTGTTGGAGCACATATATGCATGATTGAATCACTATGAAACTGTTTTGACAACCTTAGAACACATATATGCGTGATTGAATCACTTGAATTTTTGTAGAGCATTAGAAAACATATATGCATGATTGAATCACTATAATTTTTTTTTGACAATCTTAGAACACATATATGCATGATTGAATCATTAAGAAAGTTTTTTTACTGCCTTAGAACACATATATGCATGACTGAATTACATTAAAAAAAAATTGATAGCCTTAGATCACATATATGCATGATTGAATCTCTCTGAAATTTTTTTGACAACCTTAGAACACATATCTACATGATTGAATCACCATAATTTTTTTTGACAGTCATACAACACATATATGCATTATTGAATCATAATGAGAAATTTTTAACAGCCTTAGAACACATGTATACATGATTGAATCACTATGAAATTTTTTTGACAGCCTTACGGCACATATATGCATGATTGAATCACTATAAAAGTTTTTTGACAGTCATAGAACACTTATATGCGTGATTGAATCAATATGAAATTTTTTTGACGGCCTTGGAATACATATATACATGATTGAATCACTATGAATTTTTCTTGACTGCCTTAGAACACATATATGCATGATTGAATCACTTTGATTTTTTTTTGACAGTGTTACAGCACATATATGCATGATTCAATTACTATGAAAATTTTTTAACAGGCTTAAAACACATATATGCATGAATGAATCACTATGAATTTTTTTTGACAGCCTTAGAACACATATATGCATGACTGAATGACTGATTTTTTTTTACAACCTTAGAACACATATATGTATGATTAAATCTCTATAAAAAATTTTTGATTGCATCACTACACATATATACTGGATTGAATCACTATAATGTTTTTTGACAACCTCAGAACATATATATGCATGATTGAATCCCTATGAAATTTTTTTGACAGTCTTAGATCACATATATGCATGATTGAATCGCTATAAAATATTTTTGACAACATCAGAATACAAATATGCATGATTGAATCACTATAATTTTTTTTTTACAGTGTTCGAGCACATATATGCATCATTGAATCACTATGAAACTGTTTTGGCAACCTTAGAACACATATCTGCATGATTGAATCATAATGGATTTTTTTTGACAGCCTTAGAACACATATACGCATGTTTGAATCACTATGAAACATTTTTAACTGCCTTAGAACACATATATGAATGATTGAATCACTAGAATTTTTTTATATTCCATTAGAACACATATATGCATGATTTATTCACTAGAATTTTTTTTGAATGCATTAGAAAATATATTTGCTTTATTCTATCACTAAGATTTTTTTTTGACAGCCATAGAACACACATATGCATGATGAAATCACTATAAAACTTTTTGGAGTTCCCTAGAACACATATATGCATGATTGAATCACTACAAAAGTTTTGTTGACAACATTACAACACAAATATTAGTGACTGAATCACTATAAAATTTTTTGGAAAAACTTAGAACACATATCTGCAGGATTGAATCATTATGATTTTTTTTTACACCCTTAGAACACATATATGCATGATTGAATCACTATGAAATTTTTTTGATTGCCTTAGAACACATATATGCGTGATTGAATCACTATAAAAAAAAATTGACAACCCTAGAACATATATATATATCATGAATCACTATAAAAAAAATTTGACAACCTTAGAACACATATATATTCATGATTGAATCATTATAAATTTTTTTGACAACCTTAGAACACACATATATATATATATGATTGAATCACTATAATTTTTTTTGACAGCCTTATAACACATATATGGATGATTGAATCACTATAATTTTTTTTTGACAACCATATGACTCATATATGCATGATTGATTCACTATAAAAAAATTTTGACAGCCTTAGAACACATATATGTATGATTAAATTACTTTAAATTTTTTTTTACAGCCTTAGAACACGTACATGAAATATTAAATCACTATGAAATTTTTTTGAGAGCCTTAGAATACATACATATAAGATCGAAATTTTCTTGACAACACATATATGCTTGATTGAGTCACTATGAATTATTTTTGTGAGCCTTAGAACACATATATACATGATTGAATCACTATGATTTTTTTGACAAACTTAGAACACATATATGCCTGATAGAATCATAATGAAATTTTTTTGACAGCCTTAGAACACATATATGCATGATTGATTCACTATGAAACATTTTTAACTACCTTAGAACACATATATTTATGATTGAATCACTAATTTGTTTTTTTACTCCATTAGAACACATATATGCATGATTGATTCACTAGGAATTTTTTTTTACCGCATTACAAAATATATATGCTTTGTTTAATCACTATGATTTTTTTTTCACAACCATAGAACACTTATATGCATGATAGAATCACTATGAAACTTTTTTGACTGCTTTAGAACACATACATGCATGATTGAATCACTACAAAATTTTGTTGACAACATTAGAACACAGATATTAGTTATTGAATCACTATAAAATTTTTTGGACAACCTTAGAACACATATATGCAGGATTGAATCATTATGAAATTTTTTTGACAGCTTTAGAACACATATTTGCATGATTATTCCACTATGAAATTTTTTTGATAGCCTTAGAACACATACATGCAAGATTGAATCAATATGAATTTTTTTTGGCAGCGTTAGAAAATATATACTCAAGATTGAATCACTATGAATTTTTTTTATAGCATTAGATCACATATATGCATGATTGAATCACTATAAATTTTTTTTTACAACTTTAGAACACATATACGAATAATTGAATCAGTATAAATTTTTTTTGAGAACCTTAGGACACATATAATTGATTGAATCTCTATCAAATTTTTTTGACAACGTTAGAACACATACATGCATGATTGAATCACTATGAATTTTTTTTGACAACCTTAGACACATATGCATGCATAAATCTCTATACATTTTTTTTATAGCCTTATAACACACATATGCATGAGTGACTTGTTATGAATTTTTTTTGACATTCATAGATCACATATATGCATGATTGAATTACTATGGATTTTTTTTTACATCCATACAACACATATATGCATGATTGAATCGGTATGAAATTTTTTTGACAGCCTAAAAACACATATATGCAAGATTGAATCACTATAGATTTTTTTGACAACCTTAGAACACAAATACATTTGATTGAAACACAATGAAATTTTTTTGACAGCCTTATAACACATATATGCAGGATTGAATTAGTATGATTTTTTTTTGACAACCTTAGACACATATATGCATGATTGACTTACAATGGATTTTTTTTTACAACCTTAGAACACATATATGCATGATTGATTCACTATAAAAAAAAGTTGACAATTAAAACACTGGGAAATTCTTTTGATAGCTTTAGAACACATATATTCATGATTGAATCACTATAAATTTGACAACCTTAGAACACATATATGAATAATTCAATCACTATTAAATTTTTTTGACAGCCTTAGAGCACATATATGAATGAATGAATCACTACAAAATTTTTTTGACAGCCTTAGAACACATATATGCATGATTGATTCACTATGAGATTTTTTTGACAACCATAGACACATATATGCATGGTTGAATCTCTATGAGATTTTTTTTAACAGCCATAGAACACATATATGCATGATTGAATCAATAGAATTTTTTTTTTGACAGCCTTAGAAAACATATATGCATGATTGAACCACTACAAAATGTTTTTGACACCCTTCGAACATATATATTCCAGATTGAATCACTATGAATTTTTTTTGACAGCCTTAGAGCACAAATAAGCATCATTTAATCACTATAAAAATTTTGTGACAGCCTTATAACACATATATGCATGATTGAATCTCTATGATTTCTTTTTGATAGCCTTAGACCATATATATGCATGATTGAATCACTGTGAAATTTTTTAGATAGGCTTAGAACACATATATACATGATTAAATTACTATGAAATTTTTTTGACAGCCTTAGAACTCATATTCGCATGATTGAATCACTATGAATTTTTTTTTAATGCTTTAGAAAACATATATGCATGACTGAATCACTGTGAATTTTCTTTGACAACCTTAGAACAAATATCTGCATGATTGAATCACTATGATTTTTTTTTGACAGCCTTAGAACGCATATATGCATGACTGAATCACTATGAAATTTTTTTGATAGCCTTAGACCACGTATATGCATGATTGAATCACTGTGAATTTTTTTTGACAGGCTTAGGACATATATATGCATGATTAAATTACTATAATTTTTTTTTGACATCCTTAGAACACATATATGCATGATTGAATCACTATGAAATTTTTTTGACAGCTTTAGAAAACATATATGCATGACTGAATCACTGTAAAAAAATTTTGACAACCTTAGAACAAATATCTGCATGATTGAATCACAGTGAATTTTTTTTGACAGCTTTAGAACACATATATGTGTGATTGAATCACTATGAAATTTTCTTGACAGCCTTAGAACACATCTATGCATGATTGAATCACTATGAAATTTTTTTGACTGTCTTAGATCACATATATGCATGATTGAATCGCTATAAAATGTTTTTGACAACATTAAAATACAAATATGCATGATTACATAGATGCAAGATTGAATCACAATAAATTTTTTTTGACAACCTTAGAACACATATCTGCATGATTGAATGACTATGAAATTTTTTTGACACTTGTAGAACATATATATGCATGATTGAATCACTATGAAATTCTTTTGACAGCCTTGAAACACATATATGCATGATTGAATCACTATGAAATTTTTTTGACAGCCTTTGAACACATATATTCCTGATTGAATCACTATAACTTTTTTTTGACAGCCTTAGACCACATATATGCATGATTGAATCCCTGTGAAATTTTTTTGACAGCCTAAGAACGCAAATATGCATGATTGAATCACTATGAATTTTTTTTGACAACCTTAGGACACATATATGCATGATTCAATCACTATATTTTTTTTTTACAGACTTAGAACCCAGATATGCATGATTGAATCACTATGAATTTTTTTAGAGAATACATATATGAATGATTGCATCACTATAAATTTTTTTTTACAGCCTTAGAACACATATATGCATGATTGAATCAGTGTAAAATTTTTTTGACAAACTTAACTATGAAAATTTTTTGATAGCCTTTGAACACATATATGCATGATTTAATCACTGTGAAATTTTTTTGACAGCCTTACAACACATATAAGCTTGATTTAATCACTATTAATATCTTTTGACACCCTTAGAACACATATATGCAAGATTGAATCACTATGATTTTTTTTTGACAGCCTTAGGACACATATATGCATGATTGAATCACTATAATTTTTTTTTGCTTCCTTGGAACACATATATGCATGATTGAATCACTATAAATTTTTTTTGACACCCTTACAAGACATATATGCTTAATTGAATCACTATAAATTATTTTTTAGAGCATTTGAACACATATATGCATGATTGAATCCAATAATTTTTGGACAACCTTAGAACACATATCTGCATGATTTAATCACTACGAAATTATTTTGACCACCCTAGAACACATACCTGTATGATTGAATCACTATGAAGTTTTTCTGACAGTCTTAGAACACATATATGCATGATTGAATCTCCATAAATTTTTTTGGACAGCATCAGAACACATATATTCATGATTGAATCACTACAAAATTGTTTTGACAACCTTAGAACACATATATGCGTGATTGAATCACTAGAAATTTTTTTAATAGCCTTAGAACACATTTAAGCAAGATTGAATCACTCTGAAATTTTTTTGATAGCCTTAGAACACATGTATGCATGATTGAATCCCGATAACATTTTTCTGACAACCTTAGAACATATATATGCTTGATTGAATCACTATGAATTTTTTTTGACAACCTTAGAACAAATATATACGTGATTGAATCACTATAATTTTTTTTTGACAACCTTAGAACATATATCCGGATGATTGAATCCCTATCAAATTTTTGTGACAACCTTAGAACACATATCTGCATGATTGAGTCACTATGAATTTTTTTTACAACCGTAGAACACATATATGCATGATTGAATCACTATAAATTTTTTTTGACAGCCTTAGAACATATATATGCAGGATAGAATCACTTTGAATTTTTTTAATAGCATTAGAGCATTAGAAGACATATGCTAGATTGAATCACTATGGATTTTTTTTGACAGCCATAGAACACTTATATGCATGATTGAATTACAATAAATTTTTTTTGAGAGCCTTAGAACACGTATATGAATGATTGAAACAATATGAAATTTTTTTAGCAACCATAGAACACATATATGCTTGATTGAATCACCATTAGATTTTTTTGACAGCCTTGAACAAATATATGCATGATTGAATCAGTACAATTTTTTTTGACAGCCTTAGAACACATATATACATGATTGAATCACTACAATTTTTTTTTGACAGCCTTAGAATACATATATACATGATTGAATCACTGTGATTTTTTTTTAACAGCCTTAGAACACATATATGAATGATTGAATCACTATGAAACTTTTTTGACAACCACAAAACACATATATGGATGATTGAATCACTATGAGATTTTTTTGACAGCTTTACAACACATATGTCATGTTTGAATCACTATAAAATTTTATTGACAGCCTTTTGACACATATATCCATGATTAAATCACTATAAATTTTTTTTGAGAGCATTAGAAGACATATATGCTTGATTGAATCACCATAATTTTTTTTTGACAACCTTAGAACACATATCTGCAGGACTTAATCACTATGAAATTTATTTGACAAACGTAGGACACATATATGCATGATTCAATCACTATTAAATTTTCTTGACAGACTTAAAACACATATATGCAGGATTGAATCTCCATGAATTTTTTTTTAGAGCATTGGAATACAAATATGCATAATTGAATCACTATAGAATTTTTTTGACAGTCTTAGAACACATATATGCATTATTGAATCACTACCAAATTTTTTTGAGCGCCTTAGAACACATATATGAATGATTGAATCACTATAAATTTTTTTTGACAGCCTTAGAACACATATATTCCTGATCAAATCTCTATAAGATTTTTTTGACAGCTTAGAACATATATATGCATGATTGAATCAATACAAAATTTTTTTGACAGCCTAAGAACATGTATACCCATGATTGAATCACTACAAATTGTTTTTGACAGCCTTTGAACACACATATGCAGGATTGAGTCACTATAAATTTTTTTTGCAGCCTTCTATCACATATGTGCATGATTGAATAACAATGAATTTTTTTTTCGAGCATTAGGACATATACATGCTTGATTGAATCACTATAAAACTTTTTTGATAGCCTTATAACACATTAATGCATGATTGAATCACTATGAAATTTTTTTGCAGCCTTAGAACACATATATGCATTAATTAAATCACTATGAAATTTTTTTGACAGCCTTAGAACACATATATGCATATTTGAATGACTATAAATTTTTTTTAGAGCATTAAAATACATATATTCATGATTGAATCAGTATAATTTTTTTTTTAAAACTTTAGAACACATATCTACATGATTGAATCACTATGAATTTTTTTTGACAGCCTTAGAACACATATATACATGATTAAATCACTATAAAATTTTTTTGACAGCCTTAGAACACATATATGCATGATTGAATCACTGTGAAATTTTTTGACAGCCTTAGAACACGTATATCCATGATTAAGTCACTATGATTTTTTTATAGGCTTAGAACACATATATGCATGCTTGAATCACTATGATTTTTTTTGTCAGCCTTAGAACACATATATGAATGATTGAATCACTATTGATTTTTTCTGACAGCGTTAGAACATATATATGCATGATTGAATCACTATGAATTTTTTTTGACAGACATAGAATACATATTTGCAGGATTCAAACACTATGAATTTTTTTTATAGCCTTAGAACACATATATGCATGATTGAATCACTATGAAATTTTTGTGACAGCCTTAGAACACATATATGCATGATTTAATCTCTATGAATTTTTTTTTACTGCCCTAGAACAAATATAAGCACGGTTGAATCACTATGAATTTTTTTTGACAGCCTTAGAACACATATATGCAAGATTGAAGCAATATAATTTTTTTTTTTACAGTCTTAGATCACATATATGCAAGATTGAATCACTTTGATTTTTTTTTGCAGCATTAGAACACATATATGCATGATTGAATCACTATGAATTTCTTTTGACAACCTTAGAATACATATATGCTTGATTAAATCACTATAATTTTTTTTAGAGCATTAGAACACATATATGTATGATTGAATCACTATAAAAAATTTTTGACAACCTTAGAACACATATCTGCTTGATTGAGTCACTATGAAATATTTTTGACAGCCTTAGAACACATGTATGCTTGATTGAATCATTGTGAATTTTTTTGACAGCTTTAGAACACATATATGCAGGATTAAATCACTATGATTTTTTTTTATAGCCTTAGAACACATATATACATGCTTGACTCACTATGATTTTTTTTTACAGCCTCTGAACACATATATGCATGATTGAATCACTACAAAATTTTTCTGACAGCCTTAGAGCATATATATGCATGATTGAATCACTACAATTTTTTTTTTACTGCCATAGAACACATATATGCATGATTGAATCACTATAAAATTTTTGTGATAGCCTTAGAACACATATATCAATGATTGAATCACTATAAAAAAAAATTAACAACCATAGAACACATATATGAATGATTGAATCACTATGAGATCTTTTTGATAGCCTTAGAACGCATAGATGCATGATTGATAAAATACAATTTTTTTTTGATAGCCTTAGAACACATATATGCTTGATTAAATCACTATGAGATTTTTTTCACAGCCTTGGAACACATATATGCATTGTTGAATCACTATAAATTTTTTTTGATAGCCTTAGAACACAAATAAGCATGATTTAATAACTATGAATTTTTTTTGACAGCCTTAGAACACATACACGCATGAATGAATTACTATGATTTTTTGACAGCCTTAAAACACATATATGCATGATTGAAACACTATGAATTTTTTTTGCAGCCTTACAACACATATATTCATGATTTAATCACTGCAATTTTTTTTAGACAGCCTTCATATGCATGACTAAATCACTTTAAATTTTTTAAGAGAGCATTAGAACACATATCTGCATGATTAAATCACTATGAAACTTATTTGACAACCTTAGAACATATATATGCATGATTGAATCACTATGAATTTTTTTTATTGCCTTAGAACACATATATGCAGGATATAATCACTATGAATTTTTTTTAACAGCCTTAGAAGACATATATGCATGCTTGAATCACTATGAAAATTTTTTATAGCCTTAGAACACATATATGAATGATTGAATCACTATGAATTTTTTTGGCAACCATAGAACACATATATGCATGATTGAATCACTATAAGATTTTTATGATAGCCTTAGAACATATATATGATTGAGTGAATCAATACAAATTTTTTTTGACAGCCTTAGAACATATACATGCATGATTGAATCACTACAATTTTTTTTTGACAACCCTAGAAGACATATCTGCATTATTGAATCACTATAAATTTTTTTTGACAGCCTTAGAACACATATATGCATAAATGAATCACTACGAAACTTTTTTGACACCCATAGACCACTGATAACTACGATTTAATCACTGTAAATTTTTCTTGACAGTCTTACAACACATATATCCATTATTTAATCACTATGAGTTTTTTTTGACAGCCTTATAACACATATTTGTTTCATTTAATCACTATGAAAATTTTTTGTAGCCTTAGAACACATATACGAATGATTGAATCACTATGAAATTATTTTGACTGCCTTAGAACACATATATGCGTGATTGAATCACTAGATTTTTTTTTTGAGAGATTTAGAACACATATATGCATAATTAAATCACTGTGAATTTTTTTTGACAACCTTATACCACATATCTGCATGATTGAATCACTATGAAATATTTTTGACAGCCTTTGAACACATATATGCATGATTGAATAACTGAGAATTTTTTTGATAGACTTAGAACACATATATGCATGATTAAATCACTTTGAAATTGTTTTTATAGCGTTTGACCACATATATGCATGATTGAATCACTATGATTTTTTTTGTTAGACTTAAAACACATATATGCATGATTGAATCACTATGGAATTTTTCTGACACACTTAGAACATATATATGCATGATTAAATCACTATGATTTTTTTTTTGATAGCCGTAGAACACATATGTGCATGATTCAATCACTGAAATTTTTTTGACAGCCTTGGAACGTATATATGCATGATTGAATCACTATGGAATTTTTTTGACAGCCTTAGAACACACATATGCATGATTGAATCACATTGAAATTTTGTGACAGCCTTAGAACAAATATATGAATGATAGAATCACTTTAATTTTTTTTTAACAACCATAGAACACATATATGCATGATTGAATCACTATGAAATATTTTTTACAACATCAGAATACAAATATGCATGATTGAATCACTATAATTTTTTTTTACAGTGTCGGAGCACATATATGCATGATTGAATCACTATGAAACTGTTTTGACAACCTTAGAACACATATATGCGTGATTGAATCGCTAGAATTTTTTTAAAGCATTAGAAAACATATATGCATGATTGAATCACTATAAATTTGTTTTTGACAATCTTAGAACACATATATTCATGATTGAATCATTAAGAAAGTTTTTTTACTGCCTTAGAACACATATATGCATGATTGAATTATATTAAAAAGATTTTGATAGCCTTAGATCACATATATGCATGATTGAATTTTTGTGAAATTTTTTTCACAACCTTAGAACACATATCTACATGATTGAATCACCATAAATTTTTTTGACAATCGTACAACACATATATGCATTATTGAATCATAATGAAAATTTTTTAACAGCCTTAGAACACATGTATGCATGATTGAATCACTATGAAATTTTTTTGACAGCCTTAGGGCACATATATGCATTATTGAATCACTATGAAAGTTTTTTGACAGTCATAGAACACTTATGAGCATGATTGAATCAATATGAAATTTGTTTGACAGCCTTGGAACACATATATACATGATTGAATCACTATGAATTTTTCTTGACTGCCTTAGAACACATATATGCATGATTGAATCACTGTGAAATATTTTTGACAGCGTTAGAGCACATATATGCATGATTCGATTACTATGAAATTTTTTTAACAGGCTTAAAACACATATATGCATGAATGAATCACTATGAATTTTTTTTGACAGCCTTAGAACACATATATGCATGACTGAATGACTGATTTTTTTTTACAACCTTAGAACACATATATGTATGATTAAGTCTCTATAAAAAAATTTGGATTGCATCACAACACATATATACTGGATTTAATCACTATAATGTTTTTTGACAACCTCAGAACACATATATGCATGATTGAATCCGTATGAAATTTTTTTGACAGTCTTAAATCACATATATGAATGATTGAATCGCTATAAAATATTTTTGACAACATCAGAATACAAATATACATGATTGAATCACTATAATTTTTTTTTTACAGTGTTGGAGCACATATATGCATGATTGAACCACTATGAAACTGTTTTGACAACCTTAGAACACATATATGCGTGATTGAATCTCTAGATTTTTTTTAGAGCATTAGAAAACATATATGCATGATTGAATCACTATAAATTTTTTTTGACAATCTTAAAACACATATATGCATGATTGAATCACTATGAAAGTTTTTTGACTGCCTTAGAACACATATATACATGATTGAATTACAATAAAAAAAAATTGATAGCCTTAGATCACATATATCCATGATTGAACCTCTGTGAAAATTTTTTGACAACCATAGAACACATATCTACAAGATTGAATCACCATAAATTTTTTTGACAGTCGTACAACACATATATGCATTATTGAATCATAATGAATTTTTTTTAACAGCCTTTGAACACATGTATGCATGATTGAATCACTATAAAAATTTTTTGACAGCCTTAGGGCACATATATGCATGATTGAATCACTATGAAATTTTTTTGACAGTCATAGAACACTTATATGTATGACTGAATCAATATGAAATTTTTTTGACAGCTTTGGAACACATATATGCATGATTGAATCACTATGAATTTTTTTTGACTGCCTTAGAACACATATATGCATGATTGAATCACTGTGAAAGTTTTTTTGACAGCGTTAGAGCACTTATAAGCAAGATTCAATTACTATGAAATTTTTTTAACAGGCTTAGAACACATATTTATGAATGAATCACTATGAATTTTTTTTGACAGCCTTAGAACACATATATGCATGACTGAATGACTGATTTTTTTTTACAACCTTAGAACAATTATATGTATGATTGAATCTCTATAAAAAAAATTTGATTACATCACAACACATATATACTGGATTGAATAACTATAATGTTATTTGACAACCTCAGCACACATATCTGCATGATTGAATCACTATGAAATTTTTTTGATAGCCTTAGAACATATTTATGCTTGATTTAATCACTTTAAAATTTTTTCGACAACCTTAGAACACATATATGCAAGATTGAATCACTATGAATTTTTTTTGACAGGCTTAGAACACATATATGCATGATTGAATCACTCAAATTTTTTTTTGCAGCCTTAGAACACATGTATACATGATTAAATCACTATGAATTTTTTTTTATAGCCTTAGAACACATATATACGTGATTGAATCACTATAATTTTTTTTGAGAGCATTAGAACACATATATGCATGATTGAATCTCTATAATTTTTTTTATAGCATCAAAACACATAGATGCAAGATTGAATCATTATAAATTTTTTTTGACAACCTTAGAACACATATCTGCATGATTGAACGACTATGAATTTTTTTTGACACTTGTAGAACATATATATGCATGATTGAATCACTATGAATTTTTCTTGACAGCCTTGAAACACATATATGCATGATTTAATCACTATGAATTTTTTTTGACAGCCTTAGAACACATATATTCCTGATTGAATCACTATAAATTTTTTTTGACAGCCTTAGAACACATATATGCATGATTGAATCCCTGTGAAATTTTTTTGACAGCCTAAGAGCGCAAATATGCATGATTGAATCACTATGATTTTTTTTTGACAGCCTTAAGACACATATATGCATGATTCAATCACTACAATTTTTTTTTACAGACTTCGAACCCAGATATGCATGATTGAATCACTATGAAATTTTTTAGAGAACACATATATGAATGATTGCATCACTATAAATTTTTTTTTACAGCCTTAGAACACATATATGCATGATTAAATCAGTGTAAAATTTTTTTGACAAACTTAACAATGAAATTTTTTTGATAGCCTTTGAACACATATATGCATGATTTAATCACTTTGAAATTTTTTTGACAGCCTTAAAACACATATAAGCATGATTTAATCACTATTAATATTTTTTGACACCCTTAGAACACATATATGCAAGATTGAATCACTATGAAATTTTTTTGATAGCCTTAGGACACATATATGCATGATTGAATCACTATAAATTTTTTTTGCTTCCTTGGAACACATATATGCATGATTGAATCACTATATTTTTTTTTTGACAACCTTACAACACATATATGCTTGATTGAATCACTATAAATTATTTTTGAGAGCATTTGAACACATATATGCATGATTGAATCACAATAAGTTTTTTTGGACAACCTTAGAACACATATCTGCATGATTTAATCACTACGAAATTTATTTGACCACCCTAGAACACATACCTGTATGATTGAATCACTATGAAGTTTTTTTGACAGTCTTAGAACACATATATGCATGATTGAATCTCCATAAATTTTTTTGGACAGCATCAGAACACATATATTCATGATTGAATCACTACAAAATTGTTTTGACAACCTTAGAACACATATATGCGTGATTGAATCACTAGAAATTTTTTTGATAGCTTAGAACACATTTAAGCAAGATTGAATCACTGTGAATTTTTTTTGATAGCCTTAGAACACATGTATGCATGATTGAATCCCGATAACATTTTTTTTGACAGCCTTCATATACGTGATTAAATCACTGCAAATTTTTTTAGACAGCCTTCATATGCGTGACTAAATCACTGTAAATTTTTTATGAGAGCATTAGAACACATATCTGCATGATTGAATCACTATGAAACTTATTTGACAACCTTAGAACATATATATTCATGATTGAATCACTATGAATTTTTTTTATTGCCTTAGAACACATATATGCAGGATATAATCACTATGAATTTTTTTTAACAGCCTTAGAAGACATATATGCATGCTTGAATCACTATGAAAATTTTTTATAGCCTTAGAACACATATATGAATGATTGAATCACTATGAATTTTTTTGGCAAACATAGAACACATATATGCATGATTGAATCACTATAAGATTTTTATGATAGCCTTAGAACATATATATGCTTGAGTGAATCAAAACAAAATTTTTTTGACAGCCTTAGAACATATACATGCATGATTGAATCACTACAATTTTTTTTTGACAACCTTAGAACACATATCTGCATTATTGAATCACTATAAATTTTTTTTGGCAGCCTTAGAACACATATGTGCATAAATGAATCACTACGAAACTTTTTTGACACCCATAGACCACTGATGACTACGATTTAATCATTGTAAATTTTTTTTGACAGGCTTAGAACACATATATCCATTATTTAATCACTATGAGTTTTTTTTTACAGCCTTAGAACACAAATTTGGTTCACTTAATCACTATGAAATTTTTTTGTAGCCTTAGAACACATATACGAATGATTGAATCATTATGAAATTATTTTGACTACCTTAGAACACATATATGCGTGATTGAATCACTAGATTTTTTTTTTTGAGAGATTTAGAACACATATATGCATAATTAAATCACTGTGAAATTTTTTTGACAACCTTAGACCACATATCTGTATGATTGAATCACTATGAAATATTTTTGACAGCCTTTGAACACATATATGCATGATTGAATAACTGAGAAATTTTTTGACAAACTTAGAACACATATATGCATGATTAAATCACTATGAATTTTTTTTTATAGCCTTTGACCACATATATGCATGATTGAATCACTATGAATTTTTTTGTTAGACTTAGAGCACATATATGCATGATTGAATCACTATGGAATTTTGCTGACACACTTAGAACATATATATGCATGATTAAATCACTATGATTTTTTTTTATAGTCGTAAAACAAATATATGCATGATTCAATCACTATGAATTTTTTTTTATAGCCTTGGAACGTATATATGCATGATTGAATCACTATAGATTTTTTTTGACAGCCTTAAACACACATATGCATGATTGAATCACATTGAAAGTTTGTGACAGCCTTAGAACAAATATATGAATGATAGAATCACTTTAAAATTTTTTTAACAACCATAGAACACATATATGCATGATTGAATCACTATGAGATTTTTTTGACAGACTCACAATGCATATATGCTTGATTGATTCAATACAATTTTTTTTTGACAGCCTTAGATCACATATATGCATGATTGAATCACTGTGAAATTTTTGTGACAGCTTTAGAACACATATATGCAAGATTGAATCACTATAAATTTTTTTTGATAGACTTAGAACAAATATAAGTATGATTGAATCACTATGAATATGTTTTGACAGCCTTAGCACACATATATGCATGATTTATCACTAACAAATTTTTTGACAGCCTTAGAACACATATATGCATGATTGAGTCACTACAAAATTTTTTTGACAGCCTTAGAACACATATATGCATGATTCAATCGCTATGAAACTTTTTTTGATAGCCTTAGAACACATATATACATGATTGAATCACTATGATTTTTTTTTGACAGCCTTAGACCACATATATACATGATCGAAGTGCTATAATTTTTTTTGACAGCGTTAGAACACATATATGCATGTTTGAATCACTATGAAATTTTTTTGACATCCTCATAATAGATGAGCATTATTTAATCAGTATGATTTTTTTTTGACATGCTTAGAACAGATATCTGAATGATTGAAGCACTATGAATTTTTTTTGACAGCTTTACAACACATATATGAATGATTGAATCAGTATGAATTTTTTTTGCAGCCCTAGAACACCTACATGCATGATTCAATCACTATGAAATTTTTTTGAGAGTCTTAGAACACATATTTGCGTGATTGAATCACTACAAATTGTTTTTGACAGCCTTTGAACACACATATGCAGGATTGAGTCACTATAAATTTTTTTTGCAGCCTTCTATCATATATGTGCATGATTGAATAACAATGAATTTTTTTTTCGAGCATTAGGACTTATACATGCATGATTGAATCACTATAAAACTTTTTTGATAGCCTTATAACACATGTAGGCATGATTGAATCACTATGAAATTTTTTTGCAGCCTTAGAACACATATGCATTAATTAAATCACTATGAAAATTTTTTGACAGCCTTAGAACACATATATGCATATTTAAATGACTATAAATTTTTTTTATAGCATTAAAATACATATATTCATGATTGAATCAGTATAATTTTTTTTTTAAAACTTCAGAACACATATCTACATGATTGAATCACTATGAATTTTTTTTGACAGCCTTAGAACACATATATACATGATTAAATCACTATAAAATTTTTTTGACAGCCTTAGAACACATATATGCATGATTGAATCACTGTGAAATTTTTTGACAGCCTTAGAACACGTATATCCATGATTAAGTCACTATGATTTTTTTATAGGCTTAGAACACATATATGCATGCTTGAATCACTATGATTTTTTTTGTCAGCCTTAGAACACATATATGAATGATTGAATCACTATGGATTTTTTCTGACAGCGTTAGAACATATATATGCATGATTGAATCACTATGAATTTTTTTTGACAGACGTAGAACACATATTTGCAGGATTCAAACACTGTGAATTTTTTTTTATAGCCTTAGAACACATATATGCATGATTGAATCACTATGAAATTTTTGTGACAGCCTTAGAACACATATATGCATGATTTAATCTCTATGAATTTTTTTTGACAGCCCTAGAACAAATATATGTATGGTTGAATCACTATGAATTTTTTTTGACAGCCTTAGAACACATATATGCAAGATTGAAGCAATATAAATTTTTTTTACAGTCTTAGATCACATATATGCAAGATTGAATCACTTTGAATTTTTTTTGCCGCTTTAGAACACATATATGCATGATTGAATCACTATGAATTTCTTTTGACAACCTTAGAATACATATATGCTTGATTAAATCACTATAAATTTTTTTTAGAGCATTAGAACACATATATGTATGATTGAATCACTATAAAAAACTTTTGACAACCTTAGAACACATATCTGCTTGATTGAGTCACTATGAAATATTTTTGACAGCTTTGAACACATAAATGCTTGATTGAATCATTGTGAATTTTTTTGACAGCTTTAGAACACATATATGCATGATTAAATCACTATGATTTTTTTTATAGCCTTAGAACACATATATACATGGTTGACTCACTATGATTTTTTTTTTACAGAACACATATATGCATGATTGAATCACTACAAAATTTTTCTGACAGCCTTAGAACATATATATGCATGATTGAATCACTATAAATTTTTTTTTACTCCCATAGAACACATATATGCATGATTGAATCACTATAAAATTTTTGTGATAGCCTTAGAACACATATATCAATGATTGAATCACTATAAAAAAAAATTAACAACCATAGAACACATATATGAATGATTGAATCACTATGAGATCTTTTTGACAGCCTTAGAACGCATAGATGCATGATTGATAAAATACAAATTTTTTTTGATAGCCTTAGAACACATATATGCTTGATTAAATCACTATGAGATTTTTTTCACAGCCTTGGAACACATATATGCATTGTTGAATCACTATAAATTTTTTTTGATAGCCTTAGAACACAAATAAGCATGATTTAATAACTATGAATTTTTTTTGACAGCCTTAGAACACATACACGCATGAATGAATTAGTATGATTTTTTGACAACCATAAAACACATATATGCATGATTGAAACACTATGAATTTTTTTTGCAGCCTTATAACACATATATTCATGATTTAATCACTGCAAATTTTTTTGGACAACCTTCATATGCGTGATTAAATCACTGTAAATTTTTTATGAGAGCATTAGAACACATATCTGCATGATTGAATCACTATGAAACTTATTTGACAACCTTAGAACACATATATGCATGATTGAATCTCTATGAAAATTTTTTATTGCCTTAGATCACATATATGCATGATATAATCACTATGAATTTTTTTTGACAGCCTTAGAAGACATAAATGCATGCTTGAATCACTATGAAAATTTTTTATAGCCTTAGAACACATATATGAATGATTGAATCACTATGATTTTTTTTGGCAACCATAGAACACATATATGCATGATTGAATCACTATAAGATTTTTATGATAGCCTTAGAACATATATATGCTTGAGTGAATCAATACAAAATTTTTTTGACAGCCTTAGAACATATACATGCATGATTGAATCACAACAAATTTTTTTTGACAACCTTAGAAGACATATCTGCATTATTGAATCACTATAAATTTTTTTTTACAGCCTTAGAACACATATATGCATAAATGAATCACTACGAAACTTTTTTGACACCCATAGACCACTGATAACTACGATTTAATCACTCTATATTGATTTTGACAGGCTTACAACACATATATCCATTATTCAATCACTATGAGTTTTTTTTTACAGCCTTAGAACACATATTTGTTTCATTTAATCACTATGAAAATTTTTTGTAGCCTTAGAACACATATACGAATGATTGAATTACTATGAAATTATTTTGACTACCTTAGAACACATATATGCGTGATTGAATCACTAGATTTTTTTTTGAGAGATTTAGAACACATATATGCATAATTAAATCACTGTGAAATTTTTTTGACAACCTTAGACCACATATCTGCATGATTGAATCACTATGAAATATTTTTGACAGCCTTTGAACACATATATGCATGATTGAATAACTGAGAAATTTTTTGACAGACTTAGAACACATATATGCATGATTAAATCACTATGAATTTTTTTTGATAGCCTTTGACCACATATATGCATGATTGAATCACTATGAATTTTTTTGTTAGACTTAGAACACATATATGCATGATTGAATCACTATGGAATTTTTCTGACACACTTAGAACATATATATGCATGATTAAATCACTATGATTTTTTTTTGATAGTCGTAGAACACATATGTGCATGATTCAATCACTATGACATTTTTTTGACAGCCTTGAAACGTATATATGCATGATTGAATCACTATGGAATTTTTTTGACAGCCTTAGAACACACATATGCATGATTGAATCACATTGAAATTTTGTGACAGCCTTAGAACAAATATATGAATGATAGAATCACTTTAATTTTTTTTTAACAACCATAGAACACATATATGCATGATTGAATCACTATGAAATATTTTTGACAGAGTCACAATGCATATATGCTTGATTGATTCAATACAATTTTTTTTTTGACAACCTTAGATCACATATATGCATGATTGAATCACTGTGAAATTTTTGTGACAGCTTTAGAACACATATATGCAAGATTGAATCACTATAAATTTTTTTTGATAGACTTAGAACAAATATAAGTATGATTGAATCACTATGAACATGTTTTGACAGCCTTAGAACACATATAAGCACGATTTATCACTATCAATTTTTTTGACAGCCTTAGAACACATATATGCATGATTGAGTCACTACAAAAATTTTTGGACAGCCTTAGAACACATATATGCATGATTCAATCGCTATGGAACTTTTTTTGATAGCCTTAGAACACATATACATGATTGAATCACTATGATTTTTTTTGACAGCCTTAGACCACATATATACATGATCGAAGTGCTATAATTTTTTTTGATAGCGTTAGAACACATATATGCATGTTTGAATCACTATGAATTTTTTTTGACATCCTCAGAACAGATGAGCATTATTTAATCAGTATGATTTTTTTTTGACATGCTTAGAACAGATATCTGAATGATTGAAGCACTATGATTTTTTTTTGACAGCCTTACAACACATATGCATGATTGAATCACTATGATTTTTTTTTCAGCCCTAGAACACCTACATGCATGATTCAATCACTATGAAAATTTTTTGAGAGTCTTAGAACACATATTTGCGTGATTGAATCACTACAAATTTTTTTTGAGAGCATTAGAACACATATATGCATGAGTGAATCAATATAAATTTTTTTGACAACCTTAGAACACATATATATGCATGATCGAATCAATATAAAATTTTTTGACAGCCTTAGAAGAAAGATATGCATGATTGAATCACTAGAATTTTTTTTTAGAGCATTAGAACACATATCTGCATGATTGAATCACTATGAATTTTTTTTGACAGCCTCACAACACATATATGCATGATTAAATCACTATGAAATTTTTTTTCAGCCTTAGAACACATATATGCATGTTTCAATCACAATGAATTTTTTTTTACAGCCTTAGAATACATATATGCGTCATCGAATCACTAGAAATTTTTTTGAGAGTATTAGAACACATATATGCATGATTTAATTAATATAAATTTTTTTGACAATCTTAGATCACATATATGCATGATTGAGTCACTATGAATTTTTTTTGACGGACTTAGAACACATATATGCATGGTTGAATCACTATGAATTTTTTTTGACAGCCTTAGAACACACATATGCTAGATTAAATCACTATGAATATTTTTTGACAGCCTTAGAACACATATATGCATGATTGAATCACTATGAAATATTTTTGACAACCTTAGAACACATATATACAAGATTCAATCACTATGAAATTTTTTTGACAGCCTTAGAACACATATATGCGTGACTGATTCACTATGGAATTTTTTTGACAGCCTTAGAACACAAATATGCATGATTGAATTTTTTTTGACAACCTTAGAACACATAATTGCATCAATGAGTCACTATAAAATATTTTTGACAGCCTTAAAAGACATATATGAATGATTGAATCACAATGATTTTTTTTTTGACAACCATAGAACACATATATGCATGGTTAAATCAATTCAAATTTTTTTGACAAGCTTAGAAAACATATATGCATAATTGAATCTCTGTGATTTTTTTTTGACATCCTTAGAACACATATACCCATGATTGAATCATTATGATTTTTTTTTGACAGCCTTACAACACATATATGCATGATTGAATCACTATGATTTTTATTTGACAACCGTAGAACACATATATGCATGATTGAATCACTATGAGATTTTTTTGATAGCCTTAGAACACATATACGCATGATTGAATCAATACAATTTTTTTTTGACAGCCTTAGAACACACACACACACACACACACACGCACACGCACACACACATATATATATATATGATTGAATCACTATGGATTTTTTTTGACAGCCTTGGAACACATATGTGCATGATTGAATCACAAAAAGGTTTTGTGACAACCTTAGAACACATATATGAATGATTGAATTACTCTGAAATTTTTTGACAACCATAGAACATATATATGCATGATTGAATCACTATGAGATTTTCTTGACAACCTTATCACATATATATGTAAGATTTAATCAATACAATTTTTTTTTTACTACCTTAGAACACATATATGAATGATTAAATCAATACAAATATTTTTTGATAGCCTTAGAACACATATATGTATGATTGAAACAATATAAGATTTTTTTAACAGCTTCAAAATACATATATATATGATTGAATTAATACAAATTTTTTTTTACTGCCTTGCAACACGTATATGCATGATTGAAACAATATAATTTTTTTTTCACAGCCTTAGAACACATATATGCATGATTGAATCACAATGCAATTTTTTTGACAGCCTTAGAACATATATATACAAGATTTGATCACTATGAAATTTTTTTGCAGCCTTAGAACACATATATGCATGATTGAATCAATTCAATTTTTTTTTTATAGGCTTAGAACACAAATAAGCATGATTGAATCACTATGAATTATTTTTGACAGCCTTAGAACACATATATTTATTATTGAATCTTTATGTTATTTTTTTTTGACAGCCTTAGAACACATATATCTATGATTGAATCACTATGAATTTTTTGACAGCCTTAGAAGACATATATGCATGATTGAATCTTTATCGTAATTTTTTTGACAGCCTTAGAACACATAAAAAAAATTGAATCACTATGAATTTTTTTTGACAACCATAGAACACATATATGCATGATTGAATCACTATGAGATTTTTTTGACAGCCTTGGAACACATATATGCATGATTGAATCACTCTAAATTTTTTTTGACGGCTTTAGAACACATATATGCATGATTGAATAAATATATAATTTTTTTGACAATCTTAGAACACATATATAAAAGATTCAATCACTATGAATTTTTTTTCACAGCCTTAGAACACATATTTGCATTATTGAATCACTATGGAGTTTTTTTTACAGCCTTAGAACACAAATATGCATGATTGAAATTTTTTTTATAACCTAAGAACACATATGCATGATTGAATTACTATGAATTTTTTTTTACAGCATTCGAACACATATATGATTGATTGAATCACTATGAAATTTTTTTGACAACCGTAGAACACATATATGCATGATTGAATCACTACAAATTTTGTATGACAGCCTTAGAACACAAATATGTATGATTGAATCACTGTGATTTTTTTTTTACTGCCTTAGAACACATATATGCATGATTGAATCTCTATGATTTTTTGGGCAGCCTTAGAAGATATATATTCATGATTGGATTACTATGATTTTTTTTAGAAGAGCCTTAGAACACATATTTGCATGATTGAATCACTATGATTTTTTTGGACAGCCTTAGAACACATATATGCATGATTGAATCTTTATTTTTATTTTTTTTGACAACTTTTGAACACATATAAATGATTGAATCACTAAGAATTTTTTTTGATAACCATAGAACACATATATGCTGGATAGAATCACTATGAGATTTTTTTGATAGCCTTAGAACACAAATATGCATGATGGAATCAATACATATTTTTTTTGACAGCCTTAAAACACATATATGAATGATTGAATCACTATGGAATTTTGTTGATAGCCTTAGAACACGTGCATGATTGAATCAGCATGAAATTTTTGTGATAGTTTTAGAACACATATATGAATGATTGAATCACTATGAATTTTTTTTGACAACCACAGAACACATATATGCAAGATTGAATCACTATGAGATTTTTTTGACTTTCTTAGAACACATATATATATGATTTAATCAATACAATTTTTTTTGACATCCTTAGAACACATATATGCATGGCTCATTCAATACAAAAGTTTTTTGACAGCCTAAGAACACGTATATGCATAATTGAATCACTATGATTTTTTTTACAGCCTTAGAACACATATATGCTTGACTGAATCGCTATGATTTTTTTTTGACAGCCTTAGAACACATATATGCATGACTGAATCTTAATGTTATATTTTTTGATAGCCTTAGAACACATATAAATGATTGAATCGCTATGATTTTTTTTGACAACCATAGAACACATATATGCATAATTGAATCTCTATGAGATTTTTTTGCTAGCCTTAGAACACAAATATGCATGATTGAATCAATACAATTTGGTTTTGACAGCCTTAGAACACATATATGTATGACTGAATCACTATGGATTTTTTTGACAGCCTTAGAACGCATATGTGCATGATTGAATCACTATCAAAACTTTTTGACACCCTTAGAACACATATATACACTATTGAGTCACTATGAAAATTTTTTGACAGCCTTAGAACACATGTATGCATTATTAAATCAGTATAAATCTTTTTTAACAGACTTAGAACACATATATGCACTATTGAATCACTATGAAATTTTTTGACCACCTTAGAACACATATATGCATGATTGAATACTATAATTTTTATTTTGACATGCTTAGAACACATGTATGCATGAGTGAATCAGTATAAAAAAATTTTGACAGCCTTAGAACAAATATATGCATGATTGAATCTCTATGAATTTTTTTTGCAGCCTTAGCATATATATGCATGATTGACTCACTATAAAAATTTTTTGACAGCCGCAAAACACATGTATGTGTGATTGAATCACTATAATTTTTTTTAGAGCATTAAAACACATATATGCATGATTGAATCACTAATTTTTTTTGACAGCCTTAGAACACATCTGCATGATTGAATCACTATGATTATTTTTTGACAGCCTTGGAACACATATATGCATGATTGAATCACTCTAAATTTTTTTGGACGGCCTTAAAACATATATATGCATGATTGAATAAATATATAATTTTTTTGACAATCTTAGAACATATATATAAGATTCAATCACTATGAATTTTTTTTCACAGCCTTAGAACACATATATGCATGATTGAGTCACTATGGAGTTTTTTTGACAGCCTTAGAACACGAATATGCATGATTGAATTTTTTTTGACAAACTAAGAACACATATGCATGATTGAATTACTATAAATTTTTTTGTCAGCATTAGAACACATATATGATTGATTGAATCACTATGAAATTTTTTTGACAACCATAAAACACATATATGCATGATTGAATCACTATGGGATTTTTTTGATAGCCTTAGAACACATATAAGCATGATTGAATCAATTCAATTTTTTTTGACTGACATAGAAAACATCTATGCATGATTGAATCACTATGAAATTTTTTTGGCAGCCTTAGAACACGTATATGCTTGATTGAATCATTATGATTTTTTTTTGACAGCCTTAGAATAGATATATGCATGATTGAATCACTATGAAATTTTTTTGACAGCCTTAGAAGACATATATGCATGATTGAATCACTTTGAAAATTTTGTGACAACCTTAGAACACATATACGCGTGATTGAATTACTATGAAATTTTTTGACAACCATAGAACACATATATGATTGATTGAATCACTATGAGACTTTTTTGACAGCCTTAGAACACATATATTTATGATTTAATCAATAATTGTTTTTTTACTGCCTTAGAACACATATATGCATGATTGAATCAATACAATTTTTTTTTTACAACCTTAGAACACATATGAGCATAATTGAATCACTATGAGATTTTTTTGACAGCCTCAGAACACAGATATGTATGATTGAATCAATATAATTTTTTTTCGACTACCTTAGAACACATAAATGCATGATTGATTCAATAAATTTTTTTTTGACAACCTTAGAACACATATATACATGATTGAATCACTATGATTTTTTTTTACCACCTTAGAACACATATAAGCATAATTTAGTCAGAATGAATTTTTTTTTACTGCCTTATAATACATATATGCATTATTAGATCACCATGAAAGTTTTTTTGCTGCCTTAGAACACATATATGCATGATTGAATCAGTATGATTTTTTTTGACAGCCTTAGAACACATATAAGCATGATTTAGTCACTATGAAAATTTTTTGACAAACTTATAACAGATACATGCAAGATTAAATCACTATGAAACTTTTTTTACATCTTTAGAACATATATATACATTATTAGATCACCATGAAATTTTTTTGCTGCCTTAGAACACATATATGCCTGATTGAATCACTATGGTTTTTTTTTATAGCCTTAGAACACATATAAGCATGATTTAGTCACTACGAGTTGACAGCCTTATAACACATATATGCAAGATTGAATCACTATGAATTTTTTTTTACAGCCTTAGAACATAGATATGCATGATTTGATCACTATGAAATTTTTTTGCAGCCTTAGAACACATATATGCATGATTGAGTCACTATGAAAGTTTTTTTGAGAGCTTTAGAACATAGATATGAATGATTAAATCTATATGATTTTTTTTTGACATCCTTAGAACACATATATGAATGATTGAATCACTATAATTTTTTTTGACAACTATAGAACAAATATATTCAGGATTGAATCACTGTGGGATTTTTTTAACAGCCTTAGAACACATATATGCATGATGGAATCAATTTAAATTTTTTCTGACAGGCCTAGAACACATATATGCATGATTGAATCACTATGAATTTTTTTTTGATACCCTTAAAATATATATATGCGTGATTGAATCGCTATGAAAACTTTTTAGCACCCTTAGAACACATATATGAATGATTAAATCACTATGAGATTTTTTTGACAGACTTAGAACACATATTTGCATGATTGAATGACTCTAAATTTTTTTTGACACCCTTATAACATATATAAGCTTGATTTAATCACTTTGAATTTTTTTTGACAGCCTTAGAACACATATATGCAAGATTGAATCACTATGAACTTTTTTTAACAGCCTTAAAACACATATACACATGTTTGAATCACTATGAAATTTTTTTACAGCATTAGAACACATATACGCATTATTGAATCACTATAAATTTTTTTTTACAGCCTTAGAACACATATATGCATGATTGAATCACTATAATTTTTTTTTGAGTGCATTAGAACACATATATGTGTCATTAAAACAGTATACATTTTTTTTTACAACCTTTGAACACATATCTGCATGATTGAATTACTATGATTTTTTTTTACAACCTTAGAACACATATATGCATGATTGAATCGCTATAAAAATTTTTTGACAACCGTAGAACACGTATATAGGAGATTGAATCACTATGAATATTTTTTGATAGCTTTAGACAACATACAAGATGATTGAATCACTATGAATTTTTTTTACCATCTTAGAACACATATATGTATGATTGAGTCACTACGAAATTTTTTTGACAGCCTTAGAACACATATATGCATGATTCAATCGCTATGAAACTTTTTTTGATAGCCTTAGAACACATATATGCCTGATTGAATCACTATGATTTTTTTTTTACAGCCTTAGACCGCATATATGTATGATTGAAGTGCTGTGATTTTTTTTTATAGCCTTTGAACACATATATGCATGTTTGAATCACTATGAATTTTTTTTGACATTCTTAGAACACATGTGCATGATTTAATCAGAATGAATTTTTTTTGACATGCTTAGAACAGATATATGCATGATTGAATCACTATGATTTTTTTTTTACAGCCTTACAACACATATATGCATGATTGAATCACTATGAATTTTTTTTGCAGCCTTAGAAGACTTACATGCCTGATTCAATCACTATGAATTTTTTTTGACATCCTTAGAACACATATATGTGTGATTGAATCACTAGAAATTTTTTTAGAGAGCATTAGAACACATATATGCATGATTGAATCAATATCAATTTTTTTGACAACCTTAGAACACATATATGCATGATTGAATCACTAGGTTTTTTTTTTTTTAGCATTAGAACACAAATCTGCATGATTGAATCACTATGAATTTTTTTTGATAGCCTCACAATACATATATGCATGATTAAATCACTATGAATTTTTTTTGCAGCCTTAGAACACATATATGCATGTTTCAATCACAATGAATTTTTTTTGACAGCCTTAGAATACATATATGCGTGATCAAATCACTAGAAATTTTTTTGAGAGCATTAGAACAGATATATGCATGAGTGAATCAATATAATTTTTTTTGACAACCTTAGATCATATCTACATGATTGAGTCACTATGAATTTTTTTTGACGGACTTAGAACACATATATGCATGATTGAATCACTATGAAATTTTTTTGACAGCCTTAGAACACACATATGCAAGATTAAATCACTATGAATATTTTTTGACAGCCTTAGAACACATATATGCATGATTGTATCACTATAAAATAATTTTGACAACATTATAACACATATATACATGATTCAATCACTATAAATTTTTTTTGACAGCCTTAGAACACATATATGCATGATTGAATCACTATGAGATTTTTTTGACAGCCTTAGAACATAAATATGCACTATAGAATTTTTTTGACAGCCTTAGAACACATATATGCATGATTGAATCACTATGGAATTTTTTTGACAGCCTTAGAACATAAATATGCACTATGGAATTTTTTTTGACAGCCTTAGAAGACATATATGAGTGATTTAATCACTATGAAATTTTTTTGACAACCATAGAACATATATATGCATGATTGAATCAATTCAATTTTTTTTGACAGACTTAGAACACATATATGCATGATTGAATCACTATGAAAATTTTTTGACAGCCTTAGAACACATATATGTATCATTGAATCATTATGAAATTTTTTTGACAGCCTTACAAAACATATATGCATGATTGAATCAGTATGAATTTTTTTTGACATCCATTGAACACATATATGCATGATTGAAACAATACAAATTTTTTTTGACAGCCATAGAACACACACACACACACACATATATATATATATATATATATATATATATATATATATATATATATATATATATATATATATATATATATATATATATATATATATATGTATGAATGATTCACTATGGAATTTTTTTGAGAGCCTTGGAACACATATGTGCATGATTGAATCACATAAATGTTTTGTGACAACCTTAGAACACATATATGAATGATTGAATTACTATGAAATTTTTTGACAACCATAGAACACATATATGCATGATTGAATCACTATGAGATTTTCGTGACAACCTTATCACATATATATGTAGGATTGAATCAATATAAATATTTTTTGATAGCCTTAGTACACATATATTTATGAATGAATCATTATAAGATTTTTTTGACAGCCTCAAAATACATATATGTATGATTGAATCAATACAATTTTTTTTTTACTACCTTAGAACACATATATGCATGATTGAATCAATACAATTTTTTTTTCACAGCCTTAGAACACATATATGCATGATTGAATCACAATGCAATTTTTTTGATAGCCTTAGAACATGTATATACAAGATTTGATCACTATGAAAATTTTTTGCAGCCTTAGAACACATATATGCATGATTGAATCAATTCAATTTTTTTTTGACAGGCTTAGAACACATATATGCATGATTGAATCACTATGATTTTTTTTTACAGCCTTAGAACACATATATGCATTATTTAATCTTTATGTTATTTTTTTTGACAGCCTTAGAACACATATATGCATTATTGAATCACTATGAATTTTTTGACAGCCTTAGAACACATATATGCATGATTGAAGCTTTATGTTAATTTTTTTGACAGCTTTAGAACACATAAAAATGATTGAATCACTATGAATTTTTTTTGACAACCATAGTACACATATATGCATGATTGAATGTGATCATCGCAAAATTTTTCCTATTCTCTTGTTGATTTCTCTCTCTTCCTTCTCTTTCCCTTTTCTAACCTCTATTTTCCTTCTTTTTGAAGGGAGGAAAATGAAAGAAAGAAAAGAAAGAGAGAAGAGAAAAGAAAGAAAGAAAAAGAGAAGAGGAATTCTTTTGTGCGGTTTCACTTGACCTTGATTTGAAAAATATTTAGAAATTTAACTCGCCTCCGTTTTGAAATTTTTGCGGGAAAAATGGAGAGACAGGATTCGCTCGTCGGTACGAGGTTTGACCGTTCTTGGCGCCTTTAGCAGGGGTAATCGAACCAAGGATCGAATCTATGCCTTTTGCTTTGCCTAAATATAATCTAAGAATTTATTCTAACTCTAAATGCACACAGAATCATACTTGTGCAATGCAAGGATGTATGCTCTTTTGAAAAGAATGTTTTGGAAATTTCCAAGTATTCTGAGATAAGGGAGTGAAGAAATGATTGAATCTAACTTTGAACTTGAGATAGATCAGAGAAGTTCTAAGTTTTTGAAGTAAATTAGAGTTGGAAGGATAAATCTTGAGAATGACTTGAGGCTTTTGAAAATGACAAGAAAATGAAGTTTCAAAGTTGGAAATGGACTTTGAATTTTGAACTTGAATTTATGAAGGAAATGAATACTTGGGATGGAATTGAATTTAGATTTTGAAGTTGGAAATTTAGAATGGATCTGAGAAATCCAGATGGTATTTAAGAATAGAAATGGATTTAGGAAGTTTAAATGAGATCTGGAAAGGGCTTTGGGTTTGAAATCTAGAATTAGGAATGGAATTGGATCTTAAAAATGAATTTGGATTTTGGAATCTAAGATCCAAAGTGAAATTGGATTCTGGATTCTAAAATGGAATTGGATCTGAAGTCTGAAATCCAAAAGTGGAATTGGATTCTGGATCCTAAAGTGGATTTAGACCTGAAATCTAAGATCCAAAGTGGAAGTTGAGTTCTGGATCCTAAAATAGATTCGGATCTGAAGTCTGAGATCCAATGTAGAGTTGGACTCTGGATCCTAAGATGGATTTGGATCTGAAGTCTAAGATCCAAGGTGAAATTGGATTCTGGATCCTATAAGGAAATTAGATCTGAAGTCTAAGATCCAAAGTGAAATTGGAGTCTGGATCCTAAGGAGGAATTGGATCTGAAGTCTGAGATCCAAAGTAGAATTGGATTCTGGATCCTAGAATGAATTTGGATCTGAAGTCTGAGATCCAAATGTAGAATTGGATTCTGGATCCTATAAGAAAATTTGATCTGAGGTCTGAGATCCAATATGAGTTTTGAACCCTAGATCCTAAAATGGATTTGGAGTTAAATTCAGAAGATGAATCAAGAACTTCCAAGTTTAAATTGAACTTGGAAAACGAATTTTAGAAATTGAATCTTGAACATACAAATGAATTTCAAGGTTAAATTGGATTTTGAATTTAAGATAGAATTTGAAAGATGATTCTGAAGTTTCAAAGTCAAATGGGACCTTGAAATTGGATTCTTGAATCCTTTTGAGAAATAGAGTTGAATTTGAATTTATGAATAGGATTTGATCTGAGAAATGAAGGAAAGAATTACTTGGATTTATGAAAAAGAATTTAAAAATATGATGCAATTCTAAATGATGAATGAATTTAAAGTTTTGAAATTGGATTTTGAAAAGCTATCTTATTCTTGAAATGAATTAAAATAAGATTGAAGATATAATACATCCCTGACTATGGTCATTGAATGTATTATATAATAATCTATATTTAAATTCAGGTAAAGAATGAGATACATTTGGTGCTTTTATAGAATTTAAAATGAAATTAACTCTCAATATACCCTGACTATGGCCATTGGTATATATTTTGAGTCAATTTTAAGTTAAATTCTAATAAAAGAAGAAAATATTTAAGGAAATATGATGAATTTTGAAAAATGGATCTAATGTTATTTCGTAAAAGATAAAGATCCTAAGTCTTGTTTACAACCCGACTATGGCCGTTGATGTAAATCATCAACTTAGGGTTAATTTACCTCTTACGAAATGGTGCACGTGACATTTGTGTTTTACCATTGTGAGATTTCGAGAAATAAAGGAGCAAAGATGCATGGAAATGAATGATTTATGATATTTACAATGCTCATCCATTCTATCTAAAGCAGGAAATGTAAATTCTCATTTAGATCTAACTATTACAATACATAAAATTGAATTTTTAACTCCCAATAATGACATTTTTCCTATATTCCCTGCAAAATATAAGTTAGTGTAAATACAAAGAGATATAGCTATAGGCATATGTTCAATAATAACTGGAGTATGTATGAACAAACTCGATATTGATGGAAACATACAATATGAAAATATAGATATAACAAATGGAAATATACAAGAAATAGTGAGTATGTGTTATATACCACGGGGGATGCCTGAAATGGAGGATTTATGAATGCCTGTGACAAAATGTTATGGATATATGAGATTACTACAGTACCTCGTACCGTTGTCAATGGCAGGAGAAACATCACAATATCGTGCACTACTATGAGTTCAAATGAACCACAGTTGGGTTTTGCACTGTTGTAAGTGCCAGAAAACACAGCAAGAAAGGTGAATGGATGCGGTAATGGTGAAGTGAAATGATAACAGAAGATGGAGTGACTGTGTGGGTGATTGTGGGGAGGGGGCTTATGATGTTAAAGTGGTTAGGTGAAGCAGAGCTGTGCATATACTGTACACGGTGGGTGCCAGGTGATGTGTGATGATAATGCTAATGCCAATGTAGTGGTGGTGAAGTGTATGAAGACAGTATGCAACAGTGAAATGGGGTGTAAATTACACTAAGACTGCTGCTGTGTGAAGGATTTTATGCAGATGTGATGGGAGTGTACAGGGGTGAAGAGAGGTGTTTTGGTGGATGCAGTAGTATGATAGGGTTGTTGGTAAACATAATATAAGGACTACAACAAACATAGTAGATAATTCTGCTACGAAAGTAGAATTCAACTAATTTAACTAAAACTCAATGGGTGTAAGATAGGAAATATAAAGATATGACAAGAAATCTAAAGAAAAAAAAAAAAAAACGAGAAAGAGAGAGGATGCAGGAAGTAGACGATGGCAAGTAATGTGCTGACGGACTATGTTGTGTTGTTGTGAAATGAAGGGTAACAATGATGGACAGTGGGTGCTGTATGATAAGATATAACTTTATAGAAAACAATTTCAATTCAGATTTTGAAAAGCTACAGCAAGAAGGTATTAAATTAAAAATCTGAGACACATATATATATACATATATATATATATATTTTATGTGACAGCTAATGTAATCTTTGGAAACAGTTTCAATCAAACCTTTGCTGTCTTGCCTTAGGAACCTTATTAGAACACTGCCTCCATGTCGCAGCATTGTTTCCTGGAGCTTTGCATATCCTGCGACTTCCCTTTGTGAGGACCAACCAACGGATCTTGGCCATCAAAGATGTAACAAACAGTAATAACCCTTTCCTGTAAGAGGTTTTACTCAACCACCTGGTAATCTAGATGACCTCACCTTGTAGTGATAATCTTATTAAGAGGGATCGTGACGCCATGTCAAGATGTTGGTGCTGTGTTAATGACATACTCCCACAGATAAAAATTAACATAAAAAGAAATGTTCCAGCAGCAATGAGCCGAGTTTCATGGACTGATTTCTGCAAGGGTAAACTGATTTTCACAGAAGATAGTGTCATTAGTAACGAACGACCAAGGGCCAAAATCTAAATCAAACCCTGCTCAGCAGTCCATTGTATGGTTCATTAGTGACGGGCCTCTATAATACAAGAGGAGCCTTTGAACAGTAGCAATGTAGTGCTGAGTTGTGCTTTTGATGGACGTCATACCAGGAAATGGCCTTTTTCCGATGCATACTATATGCTACCAAACTAATGAAGTGAAGGAATGTATACTAACATATAAATGACCAGCTGGGTGAGATTATAAGCTGTGGGGAATCTTCCATGTTCTAATTCCAACCCTCTGCGCAGGATTACAACAGGGAAACGGGTTGGGATTGACCCCATTTTGAACCCCACTGATTCTTCTGCTAATTTCATGGCTGGAATGACAACAGTAGTGAATTGGACGGGGTATATACCATATCATGCAGATGACTGGATGAGAATTACCATGCAAGATACCATGAACGTATCTATACCTGGATCACAAACAATGGACCATGAATGAAACCTGTATAAAAGTTTTGACGTTTTGATATATAAGAGAAGATGGTGGAAACAGAGTGAGATATGGACTGCTGCGAAGAGAAAAACACATGTTTTTAGTATGAATCGCTGGAAAGAAACTATCGATGCTCTAGATATACAGATAACCAACCAAGGGATAAATAGGCAAAATGAAGATATCAAAGTAAAACTAGCAACCACAGATGTCAAGGATTGATTACGGTAAATTAGGCCCAATGCTGTGGCAACTAACCTTCTGTTCAGCATTCCATAAGTATAGCTCCAGCAATTTGAATTGATCTTAAAAAAAAAAAAATTGAGATGAACGACCATCCCTTTGGAGAGTTGCTTATAAGCAACTTTGGCATGAAACTCTGTCTAATCCAAACAATCGATATCTTTCTTTCGGGAAGCATCAATCTCTGCTTCAATTCTTTTGAGAATGTAGATGCCATTTCAGCCGATTAAACTCTGCTAAGCAATGAATCATCCGAACCCCAGTGAAATCAATCGTTGTTGAATCAATACAGGGGGGGGCGGGTAGCATTTTTTTTTTTATAATTAGTAAGAAAATGGAAATCCCATAATTAGCAAACGACTAAGACAGAAGAAATTCTAATATTGCTAGATGATCGAATCCACACTAAAAAAAATTATCCTCAAAACAGGAAAGGGGAAGATGAAGAGGAATGTGGGAATGAGATCATTCCTATGTTAATATAGCAATAGGTAGATCGTTCCTGCTATTTGCAGGTCGACCTTACCATTGATGCCCTCATAAACTAATGAAAGAAAAGAAATGAAGAAAAAGAAAGAGAAAAAAAAAAGAAAAAAGAAAAGAAACCGAGGCAAAGAAGTACGGGAAATCAATAAGGAGAAAGAGTATTTATACCAAAAAAAAAAAGAAAAAGGAAAGGTAGAAAAGGAAGAAGGATGGCTACTTACCTGCAGCGGAGGCACCGTGAAGGATTAATGGCGGCAGCTTGCAAAAGATGAATGAAATGTAGAATCGGTGTATGAAACGGTAGTATAATGGATGAGGGGATACGCCGCGGAAGGATGAGAAACCTTAGTCAGGAGGGGTGAAGACGGATCCCTCCTCTCTCCTGCATGCTCCCCTTTTAAAGAAGGAGAGGAGCATTCGAGAGAGAGGGGCTGTTGAAGATCAGAGGTTGAGGGAGAGGAGGTTGTTTGAGGATGGAGGGTCGAGCTGAGAGGGAGGATGCGCGCGGGAGATGGCCGTTTCCTTTTTCTCAAATTTCCAAAAGAAGGATTCCCTCTTTTTAAGATTTTTGAAAAATGGCTCAAAATGAGGGTTTTGGCAAAAATTCCATTTTTCAAGTTTTAAAACCATTTGCTTTCCTCATTTTTTTTGATTTTTGTATCATTTTTCCATTTTTTTGTATTTTTGTAATAGAAAACTAAGATTTTATGGAAACAAAGTTTAAACACTAAATTTTTGTATTTTTCTGAGAAATTCAGACCATTTCAGGAAATTTCTTCAAAAGACTGGGTTTGGACCTGAGGTTTTGAGAAAATGTTCGAGTTTTGACACTCGAATCGAGAAATACAATGTGATGGATCCAAACGGATGTCGAATGGACTGTCCGTGCTTTTTAAAGACTATTTTTGATATTTTCTATAATTTTTAATTTAAAATTTGAACAAGGAGACTCAGATTTGGATCTGGACAATGGATCCAGATCCGAAATCAATTTAAACATATGAAATGAATTTAATTTCAATAAAACTTGAGAAATGAACTGGAATTTAGATTTGAAATGACTCATTTGCTCAAAAATGAATTTAGGGGCAATAAGGGAATATTTAAAAGATTTTGAAAATTTTGGGGTGTTCACATTGAATCACTATGAGATTTTTTTGATAGCCTTAGAACACAAATATCCATGATTGAATCAATATTTTTTTTTTTGACAGCCTCAAAACACATATGTATGATTGAGTCACTATAGAAATTTTTTCACAGCCTTAGAACGCATATGTACGTGATTGAGTCAGTATGAAATTTTTGTGACAACCTTAGAACACATATATGAATAATTGAATCACTATGAAATTTTTTTGACAACCATAGAACACATATATGCATGATTGAATCACTATGAGATTTTTTTGACTTTCTTAGAACACATATATGTGTGATTTTGAAGTCCCAGGGTTTTGAAATCGATTTTGAAAATAGTTGAAATTCGAATCTGGATTGAAAATTTTGAAATCGAGAGTTCTGGACCTCGAAATGACATGCTGTGCAGTGCAGTGATATGAAATGCTCATGCGATGCTATGCAATGCCATGTCTTATGAAATGCAATCCTGAACCAGGATTTGGAGATTCCCGTCTCCTGTCAGGAATAGAATTTTGAACATCTGAGCTAAAATAGAAAAATTTTGAGAGTTGCAGATGAAACTTGAACTTTTGCGGGTTCCAGGCTCAAAAAATGACCATTTTGCCCTCCGGCAATTTCAGAGGCTAGATGATGATGCTTGGTGGAAATGTTGGGGAGGTGAGTGAAAATTTGGGGTGTTTACAACCAGTATGAGCATTGGGTTTTGAAGATGTGCCAGTACGAGCGTTGGATTTTTTAAAATACACCAGTACAAGCACTGGATTTTGAAAATGCACCAATACGAGCACTGGATTTCGAAAATATACCAGTACGAGCGCTGGATTTTTGAAAATGCACCACTACGCGCACTGGGTTTTTGAAAATGCACCAGTACGAGCACTGGACTTTCAAAGATGCACCAGTACGAGCACTGGATTTTAAAAAAGAGACCGACACTCCTAAGATATTTGGAAATCAAAGCGGGAATGATTGTCGGTGTTTTAAAATTATCCCTTATCCTAAAGGGGAAATAGAAAATACCTCAAAGGACGAGGTTCAGGTTTGTCCCTTAACCTGAGAGGGAAGATAATGAAAAAAAACTTTGGTCCAATACGAGCATTGGATCAAAAGGGGAAATCCGAGTCAGAACTCGAAATCGCGAAAATGGAAGATAAAGGGGAAAACCCGAGTCGGAACCCGGATCTTCAAATGAAAATATAAAAGGAAAAACCCGAGTTGAAACCCGGATGTTAAAAATAAAGATAAAATGGAAAACCCGAGTTTGGAAACTCAAATCTTTAAAGCAGCGATTGGTTCCAACACGAGCGTTGGATCCAATAGGAAGTTCGAGTCGGAACTCGAAACTTCAAACAAAATATAAAAAGGAAAAACCAGAGTCGGAACCCAGATCTTTAAAAATATAGATAAAATGGAAAACCCGAGTTTGAAAACTCGAATCTTCAAAGGAATGATTGGTTCCAACACGAGTGTTGAATCCAATAGAAAGTCGAAACTCTAAACTTCAAACAAAATATAAAAAGGAAAAAACCTGAGTCGGAACCCAGATCTTTAAAAATAAAGATAAAATGGAAAACCTGAGTTTGAAAACTCGAATCTTGAAAGCAACGATTGGTTCCAACATGAGTGTTGAATCCAATAGGAAGTCTGAGTCAGAACTCAGAATTTCAAACGAAATATAAAAAGGAAAAACCCGACTCGGAACCCGGATCTTCAAAAATAAAGATAAAATGAAAAACCCAAGTTTGAAAACTCGAATCTTCAAAGCAATAATTGGTTCCAACACGAGCGTTCGATCCAATAGGAAGTCTGAGTCGGAACTCGAAACTTCAAACGAAATATAAAAAGAAAAAACCCGAGTCGAAACCCAAATCTTTAAAAATAAAGATAAAATGGAAAATTCGAGTTTGAAAACTCAAATCTTCAAAGGAACGATTGGTTCCAACACGAACGTTGAATCCAATAGGAAGTCCGAGTCAGAACTCAGAACTTCAAACGAAATATAAAAGGAAAAACTCGAGTCGGAACCCGGATCTTAAAATAAAAATAAAGATAAATGGAAACGATTGGGTGCAACATGAGCGTTGGATCCAAAAGAAAGTCCGAGTCGAAACTTGAAACTCCAAACAAAATATAAAAGGAAAAAACCCGATTCGGAACCCAGATCTTGAAAATAAAAGAAAAACAAAAACAAAAACCTTAGTCAGAACTGAGATGGGAAGGAAGTAATTCTAACCCGGGAGTCGAATTCTGGAGGGATTGACAAAAGGTATGAATAGATTCCGACGATTATGAAGAAGATGAGGGATTTTATTCAAGATCCTTGACCCAAGATGGTCTAAGATTTGAATTTAATTATGGCAGTTTTCAGGATTATCCCTTATCCTGAATAGAAATCCGACAAAATTGACAAAATTGATAGAGATTGATAAAGGATAAAAGGAATTAATAAAGAAGAAAAAGAATCAATAAAATGGATGAAATTGACAACAAAAATTGAAAAAAGATTGGTGAGAAATTGGCAGAAATTTGAGGAAAAATTAATGATAAAAGACTTCAGGATTATTCCCCGTCCTGAAAGAAAAAGGACCTCGCAGGACGAGGTTCTGGTTTATCCCTTAACCTGAAAGGGGAGAAGAATAAAAGAGTACCTCATTGAAAAGCAACATGAGGTTTATCCCTTAACCTGAAAGGGTATGAGAATAAGGATTTGATAAAACTTAATAAAATCAATGAAAAATTTGATAAATTTGATAAAAATTGACAAAATTGATAGTAAATTGATGGAAATTTGATCATATTGGAGAATAAATAAAAATGGATGAAACTAATAAAGGTAACAAGATTAACTGAAAATCGATAAGATTTTAGGAAAATAGAGTTTTGTCTGATCCCGCCTGCACATGATGAAAGGAAGATAGATGTATATATAAAATAAAAAATAAAAATGCCCTAGTGTCATGGAGAAGAATGTGAGAATTGATAGAAGATCATTATTTTATTAAAAAGGCTCTTTGAAGAGTACAAAAGGCTAGAATGGACATTTTAAGTATAAAATCTCTTCAAGTACAGAGCACTGATTGGATCTGGCAGTTTCACCCCATCTGCGTTGATCAGACGATATGAATTATGAGGCAGTGATTCTTTAACCACATAAGGGCCTTTCCAATTGGGTGACCACTTGCCCCATGGCCGATGCTTGAGATGAGTTGTCGATCTTAGCACCAGATCATTAACTTAAAATTTTCTCTCAATGATGGACTTGGCATAGTGTTGAGCTATCCTTTGACGATAAGCTTGAGCATGTTCTGCTGCCTTGAGTCTCTTCTCGTCTAGCAGATCTAGTTGTACCAATCTCTGTTGCTGATACTGATCAAGTGGGAGTTCAATAAGCAACACAAATTTGAATGTGGGCTTCTGAACGTGGAGAGGTAATACCACCTCGGTCCCATAGACAAGCTCTGAAGGTGTAGCATTGGTTGGAGTTCGAATGGTGGTTTGGTACGCCCAAAGTACATCGTGCATCTTCTCGTGCCAATCACAACCCATTTCCACAGTTCTTTCCAGAATGTGGATCAAGATCTTGTTGGTGGCCTCTGCCTGACCATTCCCTTGAGGATAGTACGAAGCCAAAAAATGATGGTGGATCCTGAACTTCGAACAGAAGGTTTTCGTCCGCTTATTCTTAAAGTGGCTGCCATTATCTGATATAATATCATGTAGTACGCTGAAACGGCAAAGAAGATTCTTATGAATAAAAGAAACCACATGTCGGCCTTCCACTATTCGCAGAGTTACAACCTCGACCCAATTGGTGAAGTACTCTGTAGCTGCGAGAAAATATATGTGGCCATTAGAAGTCGAATGAGTGATTGGACCCACCACATCGAAGGCCCACATTGAGAAAGGCCAAGGAGAAACCACAGACTGCAAGTATGTGGCTGGCGCATGAATAGAAGGTGCGTGCATCTGACATTTGATGCACTTCCTTACAAATCGATGGCAATCCTGTTGCATGGTCTTCTAGTAATATCCTGTCTAGATGATCTGCTTGACAAGTGTTTGGTAGCCGATGTGACCACCACAAATTCCCTCGTGTGCCTCTTGGACAACTTTCATCGCTTCGTCTTCATCTAAGCATCTGGCGTACTCAGAACTGAACCCACGACGATAGAGAGTATTGGCAAGGATGAAATAGCGGGCTGACATGCGCCAAATCGCACGTTGCTCTCTTCTTGGCATCTCCGGTGGAAATTCACCGGTTTCAATAAAGTTTTTGATGTCTTGGTACCAAGGCTTCTCTTTCTAAGTGGCTTGGTTTACTTGTTCAGCTGGAACGAAGGCAGGTTGATCAAGTCTGCTAATCTCGAAGGAACGACATGATTCACGATCTTTGAAAGACAAAATGGAACCCAGGCAGGCTAGGCTATCTGTTATGTGATTGTATTCCCTCTTGACATGATTGAGCTGAAATTCTTTGAAGTTGCCTATGAGAGCTAAGGCAATCTTCTGATAAGGGATTAATTTTGAGTCTTTGACTTGCCATTCGGCATTAACTTGGCTGACCACAAGCAATGAGTCGTCAAAGGCATGTACTCTTTTGACATTGAAATCTTGCAAGATCTTGAGGCCTTATATTGGAGCTTCATACTCGGCCATGTTATGAGTGCACTGAAAGCTGAGCTTGAGGGAATAAGGGATCATCTCCTTTTCGGGAGTGATCAATAAGATCCCAATCCCTATACCGGATATATTTCTGGCTCCATCAAAGAATAGGGTCCAAACTAGGGATTCTTGAGCGTTGCAGATGCGATCGTCGGGAAAATCATCTTTCGCCTTGATCTCTTCTGTAAATGGAAAGTCTGCCAGCTGATCTACGATAGACTGGCCTTTGATTGACTTCTAAGACACATACTCCAAGTCGTACTGCATCAGAAGGACTTGCCATTTTGCAATCCATCCAGTAAGGAAAGGCTGCTCAAGGATGTACTTGAGAGGATTGAGCCTCGACAAAATTTTGATTTCTGAAGCTAATAAATAATGTCTCAGTTTCTGACACATCCATACTAAGGCTAGACATGTATTTTTCATCTAAGAATATCTCTTCTCATAATCGATGAAAGTCTTGCTTACGTAGTAGATGGCGTGCTCTATCTGGCTGCCTTCCTCATACTGTGCAAGAAATCTGCCACAAGCATTCTGATTAACAAAAATATACAAGAGAAGTGGTTTTTCAAGTTCTAGTGGCTTCAGAACGGGTGAATTAAGGAGATACTTCTTGATGCGCTCAAATGAAAGCTGACATTCTGATCCCCACTCAAATTTCACTTCTTTTCTCAACAAGTGATTGAAGGGCTCACATCTCATGGCCAAATTAGAGATGAAGCGCCGAATTGACTGTATGCACCCTTGAAGGCTCCTCAGCTCTTTGAGATTGGTAGGAGGTGGCATATCAATGATCACTTTTGCCTTAACAGGATCCACCTCTATTCCTTTCTTGTTGATCATAAAGCTAAGCAGTTTGCCTGACTCTACTCCAAGACACACTTCTGCGAGTTGAGCCTCAACTTGTACAGAATGAGTCTTTCGAAAACTTGGCCGAGAGCATCAAGATGATCCTCTCCTTCTTTGGACTTGACCAGAATGTCATCCACATAGGCATCCATGTTCTTATGCATCTAGTCATGAAAAATAATTGTCATTGCTCTCTGATAGGTTGCCTCAGCATTCTTGAGCCCAAACTACATGACTGTGTAGCAAAAAGTCCCCCAAGGCGTGGTAAAAGAAGTTTTTGACTGGTCACGAGCGGCCAGTTTGATTTGATTGTAGCTTGAGTATCCATCCATAAAGGAAAACATGGCGTGGCTCGCCGTGCTGTTGGGGAGTGGATAATCATCTTTTGGGGTAGCCTTTTTTAGATCCTTGAAATCAATACAAATTCGGACTTTGCCATTCTTTTTGGGAACTGCCACAATGTTTGCCAACCAGTTTGGATAATCGATAGTCTGGATGAATCTTGCTTTTAGCAACTCCTCAAGTCCTTCTTTAACTTGAGGTGCTACTCGGGGATCCATTTTTCTGAGTTTCTGCTTTATTGGCTTGTAGTCTGTCTTCAGCACAAAACGATGCTCGACCAGTTTGGGATGTAAGCCTGGCATATCCTCATAAGTCCACGCGAAGACTTCTTAATGTTGCTTGAGAAAATGGATGAGTCTTTCCTTCTCATCTGGACTTAAGCTGGAGCCAATCTTGAGGATCTTCGGATCATCTTCTGAACCAATATTATTGACATCCTCTGTCGGATCCTGCACTAAAGGTGATGACTCATCCTGCTTCTGAATGCTGGTAAATTCTGGCAACTCTTGAATCACTGAATCAAACTCTACCAATTCTTCAGTATGTTATGCCATCTTGCTGATCCCTGCCTTTGCCTTGCAGATTCTGGCCGGTTGGGAGTTATTTTGAGAAAAATTGGGATTGATAACGAGCCTTTTGAGAAATTTAGGAGTCATGATTTGGCAATCCTGAAAAATGCAAAGAAGGTTTTTGAGAAAAAGGTAAGAGATTCAAAAATAGCCTTTTGTACAGAAACAAAGAATGATGACATAGACAAAAGATAAGCAAAGAATCATATACGCCAAGATGTGAAGAGAAAAGATCAAAATTTCATTGATCTAATAAAAGTTGAGAACATCAGCCCAATATTTACAGAAGACTTTGACCAAGACAGAAAAACTGAGACTGAGTTGTCCCTACAAGATGACGAGAAAAGAAAGCAGAAAACAATGGCATTGTCTTCATTATGCTCCTTTGATGAAGATAGTTCTGCTGCCTGATGACTGACCTATGAAACCCAAACCTGCACCGATAATATGTTGGGCGAGAATGATCTGCTCCAGAATGCCATCCTCATTCTTACCAAGGCCCCTGAAGGGCTAGTAGCCATGCTTCATCAGAAAATTGAATCCTCTCTTTGCTTTTTCGAACTAAGGGAAAAGAGGATGATCTTTGAGAGAAGCGCAATTGAGGCACCCTCCGAGCTTGAAGAAGTGAGGTCCCTGCCACTGAACTATTGTTGTGATATTCTTTGATGGCTGGACTTCTTTCAGCTTCAGCATGTCTAGACTTTCACTAAGATTGATTTCATCAACTTCCCGAATGCTGGGGATGTTGGCAGTGAAAGTAGGACGGGGAATCATCAGCTGCAGGAGTCTTTCCTCTGGATCTTCTCTCAGAACAGTGGTAATCATGCCACCCTTCGACCATTCGATGCACTGGTGAAGGGTAGATGGAACAGCATTGGCATTTTGGATCCAAGTACACCCCAAAAGAAGATTATATGCGGGCGGCACCACATGGAACAACACGATATGTATTGAGTAGTTGATGAAGATTTCAAGGAAGATCTTCCCCTTGGCGGTCTGCCCGTGGTTATCAAATCCGTAGATCGTTATGGGATCCGGGACATACTCTTCTTCCTTTAGGCCCAAGACCTTGGCCGTCATTTCTGGACAGATGTTGAGGCTGCTGCCCCTATCTACTAGCACATGCGGGACTATCATGCCCCTGGTTCGCACCACTATATAAAGAGCATTGTTGTGAAATGTATGAGGCTTTGGTAAATCCTCATCTGAAAAGGTTATTGGTGCATTCGTCATGGCTTGATTGACAATCTGAGCCATGTCCTGCGGGGTTGTGCTCGGTTTGACCTTGATTTTTCTTAACAAATCATCTATCACTTGCTGGTGTTCAGGAGAAGCAAGGGTTAAATCTAGGATGGAGATGTTTGATAGAGCGGTGATTGGTTTCTGAACTGATTCCAATACCTCACCTTTCTTTGAAGCTGACATGATGAAGTGCTTCAGAATCCTGAGAACTTGCTTGGTGGCTTTTGTTGTCACCTTTGCTGACTCATCGACTGGTTTCTTGTTGCTAAGAATTGAAGCAATATCCACCCTCTTGGTGGAAGACTATGCCTGACGTAGAACTAGGACCTGATGCTGATCCTGAATGTCCTGGCTGGAACATGGCTGAATACTTTGCTGAAGAAAAACTACTTGCTCTGAAATAACTGAAGCTGAATGCTTGGGGAAAGGTTTTGACAGGATTTCAGGCTGCACCTCGTCCTCATCCTCGATCAACAATTTTTTGTCGATACAGTCCTGGATGATATTTTTAAGGACAAAACAATGCTCTATGTCATGCCCTACAGTTCAGTGGAATTTGCAGATTTTTTTTGTCCATTTACCCATAACAACTGGAGGATCAGCCACCTTAGGGAGTTTGACCATCCCCTTTGACAACATATATTCCAAAACATCTTCCCGGGATTGCTCTAGAGCGATGAACTCTCTCTCATAACTCCAGCCATCGTGCTTTGGTTTTAGTTGTTGCTTCGCTTCAGGATGTGGCACTGGCTGAACAAGTTGTGGCTTGACGAATTTCCCTTTCTGTGCTGCAGAGTTTGTTCTTTCAGTCTTAGAGCTTCCTAAGCTCTTGTTGCAGCTTTTTTTATTTTTCTTGCCGCTGGTACCACTGATGTTGCCTGAAACATCTGTAGAATAAGCAAAATGTGCCTTTTTTTTTTGCTCGGGGTTGCCTCGGACGAACGGGTACCCTTCGTAAAGGCCATTCTCCAATCCTGTTTCAAGCCATTCGGCTCTCTCAATCAACTTGATGAAGGATTTTGCAAGAGATGTGGAGATGCGGTTCCTCAGAGGCTGGGAAAAGTTATTGAGGATTATCTGCAGTGCATGATCCTCTGGGATGGGAACCTTCATTTTGTTACAGGTGCTTCTCCACCTATGGATGAACTCTCCTGCTCTCTCATTTTCATTTTGCTTTAGATTATACAAATGGTTGAGAGTGGGCGAGGCCTCAATATTGAACATGAAGCTCTCGATGAACAAATTCACAACTTTATCGAACTCTCATAGTTCGATAGGGTTGATGTGGTCTGCATACCACCTGACTGCTACTCCTTCCAAACTACGGGGGAAGCAAATAAATAAAGCCCTATTGTCCTTTCTGAAGCGGCCGTATTCTGCATAAAAGGTGGCCAAATGAGCTTTTGGATTTCCTGTTCCATCAAATTTAAGGAATTTTCAAGGAAGATTCTCCAGATTATCATCTCCGTCTAGGCCGTTATAGAAATCTTTGCCTGAATAGGTTTGCTTGCCTTTGCTCTTGGCCTGGATATCTTTGATTGCTCGAGTCATCTCCTTCAATTGCTCACGCATCGAATCCTCAGCTGGAGTTTTGAACTTAGGCTTGTTCACAGATTCAAGCTCTTTAGCGATCTTTACAAACTGCCATGGAGGATTCTGATTGAACATAAACTACTCTTCATCTTCTGACTCTTCCTCCGCTGATTCTGTATCCTCAGAAGTAGTATCTGGTTGGACTTTCTTTATGACGATCCTTGCTTTTTCATAGCCTTCTTCTTCAGTTTGCTCTTAGGAATGGCCTTCTTCAGACTGGTCTCAGCTTGTTCAGACATCATCTTGGCCATCATCTTTTGGAACATACCGTACATAACGGGATCAATATCATCTCCCTTGTTCTGACCCTGTCCTCTGACCGACTTAGGAGAGTCCATTCCTTTTGCCTCACTGTCGTTGTATTGTTGAGCAGTCTCCTTCCCTGTCCTCGTCTGAACCATTTTTTTCGCAGAGTAAAGGGAGATTTTAGACTGAAGAAATCTTGGGAGAAGTTTTGACAAGAGAAAGAATCAGGTTAAATAGGTTAAAAATGGTATCCCATTACTAGGGATTGAGTCGTCACAAAATTTGTGACAATTGCGTTGTTACTCTGTGGGGAGAAATAAAGAACTAGAATATGAAGGAAAATGCGATTTTGAAAAGGATATCTCTTGATAAAAAGAGATTTTATTTATGAAAAGGCAAACAAGAATAGAATCAAAAGATATATTGGAGAGATAGGAAGAAAAATAATTTGAAAATAGATGATAAAGATTTAAAATTTTGAAAAATTGCAAGCAGGATCAGAAAAATTGAAGAAATCAGAAGAAGAAAAGAAAAATGTACACCTGGGTTTTGAAAATAAAGAGAAAATTTTGAATAATATACTCAGGGTCTTTGGAAAATATAAGGAAATATAATAAGTATATATCACAGAATCACAGCTGCAAAAACAACACTCCCTAAAGCTGACTCTAAATGCAATATTTGAAATGGCTGGTAGGACCTTAATCCTAACTCTAAGATTTAGATCATCTGATTCCAATCAAGATACGCCAATATACTCAAGCCGAAGCTCGAAGTACGTGGCATAGAAATATTTCTCCAATTCTAAGGTAATGGCTCCCAACATCCTTAAGCACCTACCGATATACCTCAGACTATGGCCCTTAGGTACATGATAGGGGGGCGCTAACCCAAATAAGTGGTCCAGTTGTGAGGCTCTCTCCCGAACTATGGTTCAGTGAGACAACCCAGCAACGTGAAGACTGGGACAATATAGGTAGGGATGTTTTCAAAAACATGCTCAACATGCAATAAACCAGATGGCGCTAATGCAAGTTCTAAAGAGATAGAATTTAAATGAAGAGAAGCATACACTTGCATACATTGTTTGCATTCAATCCCTAGAATTGAGGAGAGTTGTATTTCAGACCTAAGTCTAAGTGAGCATGAATAGATCTCCTCAATATGGTCCTACCAAACCATATTTAGATCCTATATGCATTATGTCAGCTAGGACAAAATCTAGGCTCCTAAGGTTTGCATGGAAATGAAGCTGACATTTGAAGAATAAAGACTTAGACAATATCAAAGCAAAGCAAAAGGCACAAATTTGATCGGACGAAGATGAGTCTCATCACGGTCGCCAACTCCTGTGATCATCGCAAAAAAATTTCCTCTTGTATTCCTTCTCTTCCTTTTCATTTCCATTCTAACCTCTATTTCCCTTTTTGAAGGAGAAATAAAAGACAGAAAAGAAGAGAGAAGAGAAAATAAAGAAAGAAGAGAGAGGAACTCTTTTGCGAAGATCTCACTTGACCTTAATTTTGAAAAAAATGTTTTAAAATTACTCACCTCCATTTTAAAAATTTGCGGGAAAATGGAGAGACGGGATTCGCTCGTTGGTACAAGGTTCGACCATTCCTGGCACCTTTATCAGGGGTAATCAAACCAAGGATCGAATTTATGCCTTTTTACTTTGCCTAAATATTATCTAAGAATTTATTCTAAGTCTAAATGCACAAAGAATCATGCTTGTGCAAATGCGAGGATGTATGCTCTTTTGAGAAAATATTTTTAGAAATTTTGGAATTTTCCAAGTGATTCTGAAATGAACTTGATAATGTAGTGAAGAAATAATTCAAAGAATCGAAATTGATTTGAAAAAGTTAGATTTTGAATCTAACTTAGAATTTAAAGAAGATCTTGGAAGAAGAGACTTAAAATTCAAAGTCTTGGAGTGATCAGAATTTGGAAAGATAAGCCTTTAGACGAAGAGAAAAGGAATTTAGAATTGGACTTTGAAATAATAATGAATTTTCAAAGTCACAATGGACTTTGAATTTTGGCTTGATTTTTAAGAATCAATTTTGAAAAGGGAAATTTTGAATTCAGAACCTAAAACAGGAATTGAATTTGAATTTAGGTTTGAGAAATAGATTTGAAATGGTTTTTTGAAATGAGAATTGGAAATGAAACTGGATTTTAAATCTGGAATAGAATTTGATCTGAAATCTGGAATCCTAGATGGATTTGAATCCAAAAATATGAATCTTAAATGGAATTGGATCTGAAGTCTGGAATCCAAAATGGAGTTGAATCCGAAATCTGGAATCCTAAATGGAATTGGATCCGCAGTCTGGAATCCAAGATGAAGTTGAATCCGAAATCTGGAATCCTTAATGGAATTGGATCTGAAGTCTGGAATCCAAGATGGAATTGATTTTGAAAATCTGAATCCAGGGTGGAATTGAGTTCTAAATCTAGAATCTAAGATGAAATTTGGATTTTGAAAATCCAAATAGGACTTCGAAGGCGGATCTGGGTTTTGGAAACCCAAATTGAATTTAAAATGGGGTTTTAAACTTAGGAAAAATCAAATTTTTGAGATTCAGAATCAATCTCAAAACCTTGATTTTGAATTGAGAATCAAAACTCAATCTTTAGGTAGGACTTTGGAGATTTTGAAAAATAAATGATAAGCTTGATTTAAAGCTTGAGTTTTGAAATTAGAAGATGAATCAGGAATTTCAAAGTTTAATTGAACTTTGAATTTTGATCTGAAATGCTAAATTGAATTTGAAATTGAATCCTAGAAATGAAAATGAATTTGAATTTTCAACGTTAAATTCAACCTTGAAATTGGATTTTGAATTGGAAATTGAATTTTCAATATAGAAGTGATTTTGAAATTTCAAAGTCAAATTGGACTTTGAAATTGAAGTTTGAATTTTTGAAATAAGATAGAAGGATGAATTAAAATAGGAATTGAAGATTGATTTGAGAAATGAAGAAGGTACTTGAAAATACATCTCAAAATCACTTGGATTTTGAAAAGGAATTGAAAAATATGATGTAATTCTATTCTAAATGATGAATGAATTGAAAGAATTTTAAAATTGGATTTTGAAAAGCATATTTCATTCTTTAAATGAATTGAGATAAGATTGAAGATATAATACATCCCTGACTATGGCCATTGAATGTATTATATAGTAATCATATGTAAATTCAAGTGAAGAATAAAATACATTTTGGTGCCTTTATAGAGTTTAAAATGAAATTAACTTTCAATATATCCTGACTATGGCTATTGATATATATTTTGAGTTAATTTTAAATTAAACTTTGATAAAGGAGGAAAATATTTGAAAATATGATGATTTTTTAAAATAGATCCAGTGTGGACCCAGTGTTATTCTATAAAAGATGAAAACCATAAGTTTTGTTCACACCTTGACTATGGCCATCGATGCAAATCATCAACTTAGGATTTAATCACCTTTTATAAAAATGAGGCGATCAACAAGAAAAACTCAAGAAAAATCAAAATTACAGAAAGAAGAGGGAGGGGAAGACTCACCGAGGTGCTACAGAGGTTCTGAATGAAGGAGTAGAGCTCTCCTCTCCTACGGCGGAAGTCTTCTGCTACTGAAAAATAAGAGAGATTTGCCTGCAGGGATCTCGGCGGAGCTTCTGTTGCAAGATCAACCTCCCTCAGTTGATGGGGATAAGAGCCAGAAGAATGCCGAGAGGATAGAAGAATCAACAAAGGAACAGGAAAGGGGAAGAAGGAGAAAGAAGGAAGAAAAAAGAAGAATGTGAGAAGGGGGCATAGTTGCCCCTGCAAAAGGTTTTTCCTAGTTGCGTGATGCCCGCAGGTGTTGTCTCGGTCTGTAGCATCCCCGGTTATCACATTAGAAATTGAATAACATACGTCGGGTGCATGTCTCACAGAATGCGAGGTTTTTTTTGTGTACCCGAAGAAGTAATCAGATGAACATAAGCACTAACCAAACAGACTGACTTACTGTAGTTGCTTTAGCACTGCTTGTACTTCTGTTTGGTTGTTGTACTCTGTTGTTTGGTTCTCGTTCTGTTACTGTAGTTGTTACACTTGTTACTTACTTCGTTGTTCTACAGTCTTGTACCATGTGCACCTACTTGTACCTTTGTAAATGTTTCTAACTGTTCCATCATGCTAGTTGTAGCTTGTTACTTAGCATATTTGTATCATGTTGTTTACCTTATGATTTTCCATAAAAATGATGATGTATGGATGATTTATCTCACCAACTCGCAAGAGTACTGACCCCATTTTATGGGGATACAGGTGATGAGTAGTCGCAGCACGATGCGATGGTGCACAACAGGAGGCTTGAGACCCACACTTAGCAGCGAATCCTGGCTCTTTTTGGTTTTGGGGTTTGAGGGGTTTTTCCTCTCCTTTGAGAGACTGTTTCTTTTTGTAGTACCCAGTCTTATTTTATAATATTGTAAACATGATAGTAATGAAATATACTTTATTTTGACTCATGGTTTGACTTTCTTACTATGGCTCGCTCAGACTTGCAGCCTTTTTTTTACCCCTATTTTCTCTTTTGTACTTTCGCTGGTTGTTTTCAAGCTATATACCTTTCAAAAAAAATTGCTAAAAAACCTAAGGTTTTTACAAAGTCAGGGTTTGGGGCATCACAGAGATTGATATCAGAGTTGTAGCTATAAGTGTGGTCCAAGACTCCAACGTGCCTCGTCTGTCACACTGTAAGTATGTTCTGTGTAGTTTCTATTGTATTTAGCTTTGCATGCTTGATTAGTTACATAATTTGTTAGATGCCTGCTGATTCGAGAAATGAGCGAATGCTTGGAGCTCTTATCGACTTGATCCGAGGCGTAGAGGCCCTCCACCAAGCGGTTCAGCAGATTGTGCGGAGTGCATAAGTACTTGCACATTTGGCACCTCCTTGTGGGAGATGTGATCAGTATCGCCCGGGACAAATTTGTCCTCGTGCTTTGAGTGATTGCCCCTACTGTAGCCTTAGGGGGCATATTGAGATTGAGTGTCAGTGCAAGTTGGGCGATGAACTCACAATGGGTAATGCTGAGACCATAGAGATCAAGGCTTCTGAGGGTGGTCAGGCATAGTCAGCAGTTGACCCAGTGGAAGATGTACAGGTTGCACCAGGTTCTCCCGAGTACACGCAAGCTTCCTACTCTCGTTTTGTTTCTCCCGAGTACACCCCAACTTCACCTCCGTTGTCTTAGGCAGTGAGTCCTCCTAAGTACACACCTTCTTCTCCTCCTCGTCTGATGCAGAGACGATGCAGAAATTGGAATATCTATTGCAACATCTACACTCATAGGCCGCGATAATGTTTGTTCAGATGTGAACATTTTGGTGGTTAGAACACTGAGTTAGTGTTCATTTTGGTTAGACCTGTTTTGTTCTTGGTTGCGAAGAAATATGTTTGGTAACCCTGTTATAAAAGGGTAATTTTGGCTTGTACAGAGTATGTGTATGCATCTTTTATTTCATGTAATGAAATTGTATTTTGGAACTTGTTCTTTTGCTTATACGAGTTTTCATTCTGTTTAAGATGGCTTGGCGCGTGCATTGTAACAACATAATGGACACCCTCAACAACCTAGCAGAGGTTGTTGGCGGGCAGGCTGAGGCCATGCGTGCCATGGGTGAGAATTTGCAAGCCTCTCAGGGATGAGAGACTCATGTTCCTACTCCTTCACCAGTGTTAGAAGCGACGGTCGTGTCCTATAAGCAGTTCATGAGTATGAACCCTCCGTCTTTCAATGGGAAGTCTACTCCAGAGGCAGTTGAAGATTGGGTTCGAGAGATCGAGCAGATATTTCACGTACTTCGAGTAGCAGATGATCATAAGGTGGACTTTGGCACTTATAGACTTTATAAGGATGCCAAAAGGTGGTGGGCGACCACCTTAGACATTAAGTTCGTGGGTGGAGCGGTTACGTGGGAACAGTTCGTAGAGGTTTTCTACTCAGCTTACTTCCCGATGCATGAGCGCAGTCAAAAAATGCAGAAGTTCCTCGACCTTCAGTAGGGAAACTCTACCCTGGCTAAATATATCACAAAGTTTAGAAGCCTGGAGCGCTTCTGTCTACATGTCTATGTGACCGAGAAAGAACGAGCAATGAAGTTTACTCATGCCCTGAAACCAGTGTTGCGTATGAGGGTATTCACGCGTGCCCCTTCAACCCTTGAGGAAGCCCTAAAGATTGCTACACTTTTGGAGCAGGAATGGACAGAGTCACAGAGGACACAACATTCGAGAGGAAGTCAGCAGTAGTAAGGCCAAAGGAGTTGGCCTAAGAAGCGATCATATCAGCAGAATACCGATGGAAAGAAATCCACTCCACCAGTGAAGAAGAATCGGCACAACAACAACAACAACAACCGTTAGCAACAGTATCGTCAGCCCCAGTAGCAACAGAGACAAGTGGTGGCCACATCAGGTTGCTCGAAGTGTCGTATGGATCATCTTGGCCAATCGTGTCCTCGTGACGTCGGAGGATGCATCTACTATGGCAAGATGGGCCATTACATCAAGGATTGTCGAAAGAAGCAGTCTGATGATCTGAGGAGGAATACACCTGGAATGTCGCAGTCAGCACCTCAGCGACCGCCTCAGCAGCAACAATAATCTTACCCACCGCAACAATCTTCCCAGTAGAAGACGGGTAACCAGAAGACAGTGGCAGGGCGTGCCTACGCAGCCACTATCGAGCAAGTGATCAAAAGAGAGTTGGTCCAAGGTACTATTCCGGTCGCTAGACATGCAGCTTTTACCTAGTTTGATTGTGGTGCTTCACATTCGTTTATTGCTACTAGATTTGCTAGATCTTTGCCTATGTCTGCTATATTGTTAAATTACCCGTTGGATGTTCATACTCCAACCGGTGATCAGTCTCTATGTACTTTGTACATTCCAAGCATCGAGGTGTCAGTGACAAGTCAGAACATGCCAGCTGATGTGATCCTGCTAGACATGACAGAGTTTGATGTCATTCTAGGCATGGATTGGTTGTTTGAGTATCACGCTCAAGTCCTGTGCAGAGAAGGCAAGGTGGTTTTGTACCCTCTGTTGTCGTCGCAAAAATTTCTTCCCTTCCCTGCGAGAGAGAGGGGAAAATGTTTCCGCGAGTCAAACTTTGACCAGAGTTTTGAAAATTGTTTTGAAATACTCGCCTTCATTTTTTAAAATAGCGAGAAAATCCATAGGATGGGGTTCGACCTGTCGGTACGAGATTCGACCGTTCCTGCCGCCTTTAACAGGGGTAATCGAACCAAGGACCAAGTGTGTGCTTGACTTAGTTAAATCATCAAAATTGTGTTCTATCCTAAATGCACAGAGAATTCAGCCATGTGCTATGTAGTTTTGAAAAAAATGTAATTTGGAAGATATGATGTATGCTTAGAAAATGCTTTGGAGTTGGAAAATGTTTCTAAGGCAAAAGATGGAAATCAATCTCTCATGAAAGCACTGATAAAAGGATTTGAAATCTCAAGAAAAATTTTGAGGATGTGAGAAAATCTTGGGAAAGTGGAGAGAATTCTTTAGGAAAGATGAACATTGAAAGGGAAAATGCTTGTCAAGAAAACTCCGACCTTGGAAACTTTCTTTGGAAAGTGAGTGAAACTCAATGGAAAACTCTTTGTAGAAGGAAGGTCAAAATTTGGGAAATTAGAATTCTGAGAATCTTAGCTTTTGAATGTTTGAAAATCAATTTTGATTCTTGAGAATGATGAAAACTCCTTTTGAAAATGAATCTTAAGAAAAGAACATTTTCCAGGGAAAATCATGGAAAATTTTGACTTGAGAAACCCAACTTTGGAAATTTTCTGAGTTTCTTGAGGAATCGATTTCCTTGGAATGAAATTTTCTTGAGAAAATCATGAGAAAAGCAGATGATACTATGATGCAGATGATTTGAATGGATGAATACACTTTGAAAAAGATATCTGGAAAGTTTTTTTGAGAAATTTGTTGAAAAAATGTGTATTAAGTCAAAGTAAATTCTTCACATATTCTGACTGTGGCCATGAACTTGTTCAGAGTTTAATTGATTTAATTCACAATATTTTGCAAAATTGAAAATATGATGTGCAATTTAGAAGATAGCCTAAGAGTGTAGGCTCTGTGTGACTAGTAGAAAGATGCTGAATCTGAGTTTTGTCCATATTCCGACTAGGGCCGTAAATATGGACTCCACTGAGTTCATCAACTTCCTAAGAGTTGGTGCACGTGCCATTCGTGTTCATCCATAGTGATTTTGAAAAGAAAAGCATGAATCATACAATCATGATATTGCAGAAATTCAACCTATATGACATGCGTCCTAATCTAAGCAATACAAGTAAGTATTATTCCAAATTTGATTATTACATCTCTGACATAAAGTAAAAAAAAAAATATACAGAGTTAAAAGAATCAGCATCCTCCAGATTTTCCCTGCAAGTGAGAACTGGCACAAGAAATACAATGTATAGAGAAGGGAAGGTCTCACATTAAAGGTAATGTGCCAGTAATTTTACATGAATTATAGTAAAATATACTAGTTAATACAATATCTAAAGTAAGAAAGCATGTGAAAATATCCAGATATCATGTGTAAGCTAAATGAAAAGTACATATGTATATATATATATCTACATATGGGTTAAAAGGCTTAGACTGATGTAACCTAAAATGGGCCTCTAAAGAGATATATACTTGAATGCACAGGAAAATACTTACCATGGTTGAGCTTTACTGTGGGAGGGCAACCTAATTTTTACAAGGGGAGGGAAGCTTCTAATACTAGATATATACGAGCAATAGCCTAATTTTTTTTAAGGAAGATCGATGAAATACAATAGCTATAAAGTCACAGAGGTATATTGGTATGACTAAATATAGAATCCTGAACAGTATGTGAGTAATATACAAATGATACATGAGCTCTGCTAAAAATATATATTTTAGACCTACTGTTATGAGCCAAATGCCAACTTCATATTTAGCCAATAGATATATTTGACACTCCTTGCAGTTTCCCAACAATGGAAGGCATATGGAAGGGCTTTTAGATGAGAAGCAACTAAATGGAATAATTGTGTGTGAACAACGCCAAATGTTCAATTTCCTGCAATAACTGATAAACAGTAGTAGTGAGATAACATAAAAAAAATGACAATAATAATATATGATTATGTGACTGAATTTAGGAAATCGTGGGGCAAAAGGGGTAAGTACCATTGACCTTTTGTACAGTGACTAGTAGTGACGTATATACTCTCCACAAGGCAGATACACAGTAAAAAAAAAATTCTTGGCTTGCAATAAATACAGGAGATGACGAGTAAGATACAACATGGGGCATATACAAAAGGGATGATGCGGTTAGAGAATAACAAAGATAGAAAAAATAAATAAATCACGAAATGTGCAAGGGAGTTAGTGAACTGAATGCAAAATGAACAAAGCTTATAAGCTATATTACAGGTAACAGGCCTTAATAAGAGGAAGGATATGGCTACAGACTCTTAGGTGCAGAGTATGTGCCGAAAAAAAAAAAAAAAAACTTCCACATATACAGAGACTGCGTTTAAGCTGATGATATCCACGCTGGGTGGGGTTAGAATGCAGTTGCAGCATATTTTAAATCAAAGGACCTAAGCAAAATTAAATTGAATCCCATTATAAGAAAACATAAACTTACTCAGAATATCAATACCTGCAGAAATTTTGAGTATGGCATGAAGGTTCAGGTGATATATGTGGGATTACAAAGAGGTTATCACTATGCTATATCTAGATATAACCATTATATGAACTGAGACACAAAACAAATCAAGATAATCACATAAACTAGCTTAGTGGTATAAATCAGAATGCAGAAATATAAGACATGATACTGTAAGGTGCTGGAATCAGCTGGAAGCAAAGGTGTTCTTCTAGATCTCTACCATGACTCATCGTCATCTGGAAGTTCAGAGTGACACTTAATGCTTTAGATTGATATTAAAGCTAAAAATAACCACTGAAGCCCAAAACAGGTTACTAAGATGTCTTACACTCTACCACTTATGAAACATAAAGCCTGATCTACGTTAATATATAACTTGGAAGCATAGAAAATATAAGAGATCATACAAAAAAAAATGATGTAATATAAGATAGAGTGGAAATGGGTAATAAAATTAAATGTAGTGTCGTTGTTAATGACACCCTTTGCTGTCCGATGAGTCCTACTGGACCATCGTTTAACCCATGATGTGCAGATACTATTGTCAACTGTGTATGAACATATGGAGACCCCCAATATACAAAAAAAAATGGAATTGATGTTATGCAGAACACCTGAGAAAATGAAGACAGTAATATGAAAATGGCTGGGTTATCGTCAATGATACAAAATTTTTTATTCACTACATTTTGTAGAAGATGAACATAAAACAAGATTTTCCCCTTTTATTTTATTTTTATAAAGGTGATTCTCTTGAACAAGAATGCAATCAACGTACACAATGTGAGATAACCTGGACATGAACCTGAAAAACCATGAATTTGCATATGAAAACTTTACTTCTCAATGTTTATGATGCTGAAATAGAGCTGATGAAATCTTTAGGGGAAACAACAATTTGATCAAAACATGGTTATTCACATGAATCGACAACACCATTGCAAGGTGTAATCAGTTCTTAATATGTGGGAATGAACAGAGATGCAGACCTCATCATTAAATGTAATGGATCCGCGATATACATGGTGTGAACATGATGCATATTTCACCTAAAAGTGAAAGTAAAGAGTCTGTACCTTGGTTCAGCAGGGGTTGAGAAGATCCTTTCCTTTTGAGGGTTCTGCTGAAGGTTGATCGTGCAGATTGAAGCTCATGAATGCCAGCTGTTGGAAATCTGTCTCTTTGAAAGGCAATGAAAAGACAGAGGGATCACAATCGTAATGCCAGGAGGAAGAAAAAGATAGATTAGGGAAGAAGAAATAGGGGTTTTAGAGATGGGAGTAGCTGGATATTCCCAATCAAGGCTTTCTCCCCAATGTCGTCCCTTTTTAAAGATTATCAGCAGGCTTTCCAGAAAGATCAGCCCTTTTGAAATTTTCTAACTGGATTTTGAAAGCATTTGAAAATCTTTGAACAGAATTTTGAAAAAATTTGAAACTCACCAATCTTTGAGAGGAGGACGGAAGCTTAGGTAGAATGAGGGTTTTACAGTGGCTCCTTTTGGGGTTGAAAAAATAAAAAGGAAGGAAGTGGGTAAAACGATTTTTTTTTTTAAGGTGGTGCCACCTCAGCCGGTTTAAGAAAGTTCTTTTTATAGAAAAAAAATTCTTTTGTTCGATTTTCTTTGCAGGGAATTTTAGTGAGGCGCCACCTATGTGTGGGCCCACTGATTGTTTTATTGAAATAGATAGAATTGAAAATTAAAAAGGGGTTTCATAAAGTGGTGCCACCTCAGGGTGGACCCTTCTTTAAAATAAGAGAAATATCTGAAAAATTGAGTGTGATGCCACTTCAAGGTGGGTCCCACGTCATTTATTTGAAATAAAAGCAAAAAATAAATTCTTTTTGGGATTTTATAATAGTAGGCTAGTTAGAAAATACGAAGTAAAAATTGGTTTGATTTCAAAAGTTTAGAAGAAAAATGGTCCTTCAGGGCAAAATAAAAGATGCAGAGATTTTATAAAGAAACTCATAGTCTTTTTGCAAAAGTTTTGAAATAAAATCTTCTAAATTTAAAATTGTGTCCCCTTTTTTCCAACTGACGAGATTGAAAAATCAATATATAAAAAAACTATCTAGATTGTTTTCTTGAGAAAGCTTTTGTAATTCGGGGTCCTGGGGGTTAAGACGAGGGAAACTGACTATTTTGAAAAACCTAGGGATTTGAAATCACTTTTGAAATATTCAAAATTCAAATCTGGATTGATAATTTTGAAAACCAGGAGTTTTGGATCTCAAAATGACATGTTGTGTAGTGAAGTGATATGAAATGCTCATGCAATGCTATGCAAAGACATGTTTCAAGAAATGCTACTCTGAATTAAGAATTGGAAGTTCTAGCTTCTTGTCGAGAATAGGATTTTGAAAATTCGCAGTTTAAAGATATTTCTGAGTCTAAATAGAGAAATTTTGAGACTCAGGAATGAATTTTTGGACTTTCTGTAAGGTCTAAACTCAGAAAATGACCAGTTTGTCCTCTGGTGATCTCGGAGAATCAAAATATGATGATTGGTGGAGATTTCGGGAAGGAGAGTGAAAATTTGGGGTGTTTACACCCTCCTGATCATCCGATCTTGGAGATCAACCTTGCTCGACCCATTCGAGAAAATCGCTTGATTTCGTCGTTTAAAGCTCAGAAGTATCTGCAGAATGGGGGTGCTGCATTCTTCGTCAGTATTGCCCCAGTTGAACCAGTGCTAACCCCTATAGAGGATCTTGACGTAGTTCAGGAGTTCCCCGATGTGTTTCTTGAGGAACTGCCCGGATTACCTCCAAAGTGTGAGATCGAGTTTTGTATTGAGTTGTTACCTGGAACAACTCCGATCTCAACGGCACTGTATCGTATGGCTCCAACAGAACTCGAAGAACTGAAGCGTCAATTGGAAGAGTTGATGGAGCAAGGGTTTATCAGAAACAGTGTATCGCCGTGGGGTGCACCTATTTTGTTCATAAAGAAGAAAGATGGAACCTTGAGGTTGTGCATTAACTACAGAATGCTCAACCAAGCGACGATTACGAATAAGTATCCGTTGCCGAGAATCAAAGATCTCTTTGATCAGTTACAGAGACTGAAGATATTCTCGAAGATCGACCTCAGATCGGTTTATCATCAACTCTAGATCAAAGAGGAAGATGTCTCGAATATGGTAATTCGAACTAGATATGGGTTGTATGAGTTCATTGTGATCCCATTTGGGCTCACGAATGCACAAGCAATATTCATGGATTTGATGAATCATATCTTTCATCCGTTTGTGGATACGTTTGTGATAGTATTCATTGATGACATCTTGATCTACTCAAAGACTCTTGAGCAGCACCGAGAGCATCTGCGTATCATTTTGGGAGTACTTCGGGGGCATAGATTGTTTGCTAAGTTCTTCAAATGTGAGTTTTGGCTCCGGCGAGTCATGTTTTTGGGTCATGTGATATTCAATGATGGAGTGTCAGTCGATCCTATAAAATTCGAAGCAGTGTTGGACTGGAAGCAGCCTCAGTCTGTTACTAATATTCGCAGTTTTTTTGGGTCAGCTGGTTACTACTGGCGTTTCATTAAGGATTTCTCCAGGATTGCACTTCCTTTGACAAAGCTTCTACGTAAAGGAGTCAAGTTTGAGTGGACTGACTCATGCAAAGAGAGTTTTCGGATCCTGAAGATGAAGCTGACTACCTCTCCGGTGTTAGCTTTACCTTCTGGTAGAGGTGGTTTTGTAGTGCACACAGATGCCTCAGGTACAGGATTGGGATGCGTGCTAATGCAGCATGGTCGAGTTATTGCGTATGCTTTGCGACAACTAAAGATTCATGAAAGAAATTATCCGACTCGCGACCTGGAGTTAGCAGTTGTAGTGTTTGCCTTGAAGTCATGGCAACATTATCTGTACGAAGATATATTCGAGGTCTTTTCTGACCACAAGAGTCTCAAGTATTTATTTTCTCAGAACGAATTGAATATGAGACAACGTCGTTGGCTCGAGTTTATCAAAGATTATGAGTTCACGTTGTCTTACCATTCTGGTTAGGCGAACGTCGTGGCAAATGCGCTTAGTCGCAAATCGAGTGATGTTCTGGCTAGTCTTGTGTGGAGCTAGAAGTTGATCGAAGATTTCGTGGCTTGAAAGTCATTCTTTGTTGGAGGCGGATCGATCAGATTGTCTGGTTTGACCATTCGATCGGAGTTTTTGCCTAAGGTTATTGAGGCACAGAAGCGAAACTCCCAGTATAAGAGGTTCATAAATCGAGCTCGTGAAGAGGACTCAATTTTTTGTGTTGATGACAACGGTTGTATTCGTATGAAGAATCAACTTTGGGTGCCATGACCCTGAGTTGAGGAAGGAGATCCTTGATGAGGCACATCTATCGAAGTACACCGTTCATCCTGGTGGTACTAAGATGTTCAAGGATCTTCAACGAAAGTATTGGTGGAACAAGACGAAGCGTGAAGTCGCAGAGTATGTATCGAGGTGTTTGACTTGTCAGCAAATCAAGATCGAGCACCAACGTCCCGGAGGTTCCATGCAAAGGATCGAGATTCCTTAGTGGAAATGGGAAGATATCACGATGGATTTCGTGGTAGGTTTACCATGAACCAGACGAAAGCATGATGCGATATGGGTGATTGTGGACAGACTCACCAAGTCTGCTCACTTCTTACCTATCCGGATCAGTAAGCCGCTTGAGAGCTTAGCAGACTTGTATATCCGAGAGATTGTACGTGTAATATCCAAAAATTTCTAAGTTCTTTTCTATAGCATTGTGAAATGTATTGAATTTTGTGCCAATATAGAACCCTAATTTCTTTAAAAATTAATGCTCGAGTATATTTGTAAGGCTTAGGGGGTTTAATAAGGTTGAATTGTAATAAATATAAACCCTACACGGTTTGAATAATTGATAAAATCCTAAGTGATGCCTAATTGAAAATGTCTCTCTTAAAAAGGAAATGTTGAATTTTCTTTAAGTAAAGATAATTAAATAATATGAATTAACAAAAGTAGGTTGTGAACATATACATATTAATATGCTTAATAAGTTGTAATTAGTGGATAATTAATGTCTTTACATTTTATATGATTTGTGGTTGTATAAAACAAAAATGATTTTTGTTGGAATTCTATGTTTTTGTTAATTATAGTTTAATAAAATAGATTTTTGTTATAAATTAAACCCATTTTTATTAGTTTAGTAGGAGCCCATAGGTGGGTCGTCCCATCCTATGTGGCATCTTACTTCAAATTCAAATTGAAAATAAAGGTATAGTGATTTTCAAGGTTATTTAAAGTTTGAAAAGTCAAAGTGGAGATCAAGGGCTCCAAATGAGTTTCATTAATGAGATCAAGGGCTGAAATTAATTCCAGCCCATAACCTAATTTAAGAAGGGTCATAAAACCCTCCCATAGCCCATGCCCCCCTCATTTATGCTGGAAAAAAAAGGAGAGCTTCTCTCTCCCCCAAAAACTCTCTTCTCTCTCTCCTCTCTTTCCCTTCCCTATTCTCTTCTTTTTAGAGTTTCTTTTGGTCCTTGAGTGCAAGATCCAGACCTCAAGGAGTGTGGTGAGGATATCTAAGGTCCTCACATTGCTGGAAGGAGGAGCTGATCGGTGGATCGAGCAAAAAGGGTCGTTCATCCATCAAGAAATACATTTTTTTCAAAAAAAGGTAGGGTTTCTATGCTTTTCTTGCAAGAACGGAGTTCTTGGCATGGATTTTGATGCTTTTTCATGAGTTTAGATCATGATCAAACCCTCTTAACCATGGGTTTGACTCAGATCTAATGATCCATGGCAAAAACACATTTTCCTCTAAAGAAAACCATTTTTGAAATCGGGTTTATCATAAAAATCGGTTTCTTAGAAATAGATTCATAAAATATATTTGTATTTGATTTATTCCTTGATTTTTTATGCAAATATTAGTTTGGATTGATAGATTATGAAGTGTTTCATCTACTGTGAATATTTTAGAATTTTTGAAATTTTATTTCATTCGTATTCCCTATTTCTTTTAATTTTTCTTGAGATTCGGGTGACTCGGTTTGATTCACCCAAATACAAATCTCAGAATTCCAGGTTTTCCACTTGACCTCCATTCAGTAAAATGGTTGTTTCTCCCTCGTCCAAAGGTGTTTTGACGAACGAATTATTGTGTTGGAAAGCTAACTCCATTGTGCATCTACTGTAGAAATTTGGGCTCTGTTCATGGACCGAGCACGTCTCTGTGATAGTCGAAACAAAAACTAATAGGTCTGTAGTAAAACATTAATAACTCCCTCATACAAAGGAGTTTTTATGAACGGTTTAAAGCTATGGATAGCTGACAACAATTCCTATATACTGTAAAAATTTCAGTTCTGTTCATGGAGCCAAAAATTTTCTGTGAGCTCTGTACCAGTCGAACAAAGTTATGAGATTGGAAAAATTAGGGCAAATTCATAAATCAAGGCTCAAAGGGTGCATAGTATATATGTTTTTATTCAATTTCTTTATAGTACTCATGAGGAAAAACTGATGCATTGGGTTGAAAGGTGTTGGGAATCTATCTCGTATTAACATCTCTCACCCCGTCTTAGTGAATGGACCTGGACAGGCTAAAGCCACCTCTATATGTAAAACACGTCCTGTGTCATGGTCCTGATCTGAGAATGTCTGCCTGTGTCGTATCAGCAGGGCTAAAAAGTGATAACTTAAATGGTGTGTGCATTAATTTGGCATCGCATGCATCATCTAATTAAGAAAATGTAGCTAAAGATAAGAAAATATGCATGCATTGAAAGAGCTTCTGCATATGGTAAGTCATGCATTTTAATGGTTCATGCATTTTGTATTTTGAATGTATAGATTTATGTTTTTCTATTAAATATAAAAATTCTAAACATGCATGATTTATTATATGATTGTTTAAGTTAAATTAAATGTTAGACCATGAAATTTCTATTGAAATGTTTGTCTTGTTATTCTGTCTTACAAGTTTAGCATAATTACTCTACTGAGACATGTTGTCTGACCCTATATGGTTTACAAATTTTCAGGTAATGAGTAGGTACTTACGTGCGAAGGTGGAAGGTTGCGACGGGGACTGAGCCTACCTTTTCTTTGCTTCATGAATTCTCAACTCTAATTTTACTTTAATTTAATTCAAGGACAAATGTGATTAATTTTGGATATTGTGAAACTTGAATTTTATTTCATGCATAGTTAATTAGTTGTTAAAGTTTAAATTCTATAATTACATGTTTGCAAGCATTCGTTTGAAGTAGCACGCCAAGTTTTATGCCCATTGTATTTTTCCGCTATTAACTGCTAAAATATTTAAAAAAAAAATCCACCAATTTCGGGTTATAAAAATTGGGGTGTTACAAACATGGTGGTTGATATTTTGAAATGATATTTTTAAAACAAGTATTTGCAATAAAACTTTGGAAAATCGTCAACCAAAAGTATAAAAACCGACTTTCCACAAAGTGGTAAGTACGGGTCGAATCCTCAGGGAACAGGAATTAATCAAGATATTTCTAGAAAATTTAATTTATTAATGACAAATATCAATCTACAATTATAAAGTTATTACAACTACAATTAATCACTAAAGTGAAAATAAAAAGCAATTCAGTCTTCTGCTCCACACCAAGGGTATTTCCGTCTTTTCATCAACTATTCATTCTTCGCACTTGGAAAATAACCTTGGAAAATAAATATGATTTTCAACCTAAAAATGCAGAAAAATACAAAGTTAGTATTCTATTCTAACAATGCAAGCAATAACTAAAACTAATTCCAAGTTTACGAAAATAATAAAACAAATGCTACTTATCAAACAAAAATCAATTAAAATACTAAATTACTTCTAAAATTAACCAAATTATTTCTACTAATGCTGTATGATGATTATGCAACTCCTAAAATGCAGAAACTAATGAAAACAGGTCTAAAATGCCGAAACTAGGAAAATTACGAAACTGCCCCTAACTAGTGTAAAATAGATTTCTGACAGGTTATCGGAAAACCACTGTTTGACAGGGCAAACAAGGTTCGATTTTCCCAAAATTTGTTCTGTTCTGCAACTGACAGATTAAACAATCTGACAGTTTTTACAGAATGGAAAAACAGTATTTGGAACTCCAGATATAAGCGTTTCAAATCTGGGAAAAATCAGGATATCAAAAGTCCTGTAATTTGAAATCCAGAAAAAGCGGTTTTCGCAAAACGCTTAAAAATCAGACCAAATCAACTCCGAATGAGCTGAAATTTGGTCTGCAGTCAAATAACACGTCAATAAAGTGAATAGAACAAAATTTCTTGGAAAACACAAAATTTTTGCACAGAAAATAACGCTTGTGCGACAGGGAAAAAATCATTTTTTTCTTTGAGTGCACTATTCACTTTATGAATCTATTTAAACACTAGAAAACATAAATTAAACCTAATGCAGTCTAAATGACACTGTATCACAGTGTATATGCAGATGAGTATTACAAATACGCTAAATGCACGACGAACAAAATACGATAAGCAAATTATGACTAGAACTACGTTAACTAACGATGCAAATGCAACTATGCTAAACAATAAAATGCAATCCGACTACTAGGTTAAATAATATCTAACTACCAATCAAACAATCACAAAACACATTTCACACATACGAAACAAATACGATATACGCACACACACTTCTACACTAAAACTAAATTAAATAACTAAACTAATTAGCATAAAAATCAAAATAAATAATACTAAATGAAATTAATTCACTAAAGACAAAGGCTAGGGTTAGGAATCACTCGGTTGACTCAACGAAGATTGGTTTTGGCTTGGGTAGGTTTGGTTTGGTTTGGGTGAACTCGGTTTGGATTAGGTAGGCTCGAGCTATGTTTGACTCGACTCAGACTAATGTGGACTCGGCTAGGCTTGGCCTAACTAGTTGGGTTCGGTTGACTTAAGATTGGGTTCAGTTTTGAGTTGACTTAGTCAAATAGGTTCGGTTGACTTAGGTGGACTCGGTTTAGCCTTAGCTAAGGTTGGGTTGACTTGGCTAAGGTTGACTCGACCTCGGTTTGGTCTTGAGTTTGACTTAGGTTAGGCTTGGTCTTGACTCACCTTAGGTTGGACTTGGACTTGACTAGGGTTAACTTAGTCAACTAAGGTTCGGGTTGACTCAATAGGTTCGGCTTGGGTTAAGTAGGGTGAGATAGAGTAGGTTGACTTAAACTTAGGTTAGGTTTGACCCGACTAGGCTTGACTTAGATTAGGTTAGGTAGACTCGGTTGACCTAAACTTAGGTTAAGGTTGACTAAGTCTTAACTAGGGTTATGTCTTGGTCTTTGACTTGGGCTAGGTAGACTCGGGTTAACTTAGTCAACTAAGGTCGGTTGACTCAAGCTAAGGGTTGACTTGACTAGACTCAAGTGGGTTTAGACTAGGGTTTGACTCGACCTAGGCTCGGTTTTGACTAGGTTAGGTTTAGACTAAAGTAGTAACCTCTTAATTCCTACAATTAATTCAAAGTTAACGATTTTAATGGAGAAGGTTGGGAAAATAAAGTAATAAATGTAAATGCTCAAACTTTGGAAAGCTTTGAATTCCCAAAAATCGCCCCCCTTAATGAGGGAGTTACACTCCTTAATTGTGTTTAAATTCTCACTTTGGAAAATGAAAAGTCCAACTGAGAAAAACCCCACGATTTTTGCTTTCCTAACTTGAGTAAAGGCATTTATTCCTTTCTGAAAATCGTGGAGCCTAAATTGGAATTTTTGTTTAATTTCAAAAACACTTTCCAAAGTTAAGGAGTAACTCCTTCTTTAATGCCCATTCAAGATTTAAATCTCCCTTAAATGCCTCACACGATTTTTTAAGAAACTCCTCTTTTCAAAAACTTTCCAAATTTTAATTACTTTAATTACCTCCCTTCTCAAAAATTGCCAACTTCAATTGGTGCTACTTTCTAAACTAATGCAATTAAGACTACCTAGGGAATAAAAGGAATTAAATAGAAAACCGATTTTCTAGGATTAAATGCTACTCTAATTCCTAAAACCTACTTAATTGACCCCTAAAAACGGCTAGGAAAGAAAACCCTAATACATTGAACCTAATCACCTTCCTAACTTAACTAATTGTAATTAATAATTTCTAAAAAAATGGACCAAGAGCTCAAGGGGAGCTCTAATGGCTGCCGCCCCTCCTTGGGGAAGAAGAAGACTAAAAAAAATAAAAAGAATAAAAACTTAAACTAAAAGAAAAAACGACTTACTAAGGAACCGCTATTTTGATAAAACTAAATTAAAATATAATGAAAAGAACTCCTAACTCCACAAATGCAAACATGAACAGCACTATGCTGGAATTTATTAAGAACATAAAGAAATGAAAAATCGACTTTTGTATTTTTTGTTTTTCAATAGATCCAAAACACCAAAAACACAAAATGCTGAAAACGATTCTCTAGACCAATCCTAAAATAATAAAATGACTTAACATGATTTTATGCTGCTGTTAACATGCAAAACATACAGCAAAACACACGACTTACTAACCTAAAAACACGAATTTAACTAAAATGCAAAGATCGGCTAGAATAAATTTAGCCGATTTTTTTTCTTTTTCAAAATTGAAACCAACACAAGACACAATCAAATCCACAAATAAGATGAATCAAAATGGCTTTTATAATTGGATTTGCAATATAACAGACCCAAGAACACGTTGGAAACAAAAACCCCAAATCGGCTAGAAAAGCCTCTAGCCGATTTACATATTTTTAGAGAAAAACGATGGAAAAACACCAATTAAATATGTAAGCAATGAAAGAAAACTTAATCTAGCGTGATGGCCTATGCACGAACTCTATTCTAAGGTTGAAAATGAAAAGAAAACAAGAAACACTCAGAAAATAAGAAAATCCAATCAACACTCAATTCGGTTTTAGCTACAAGAGAAGGAAGAAGAAGACCTACCTCTTGGAAGATCCGACGACCGGGGGGGATGAAGAAGAGCGGACCGTGGCTGGAGATGGACGTCCTAAACAGTTCGAGAATGCTGGACTTCACCAAAAACGGCACCTTTGCAGCTGCTACACGTTGGAGATCCACCGACGATGGATTATGCGCCGATTCTCGATCGGAGGGGGTAGAAAGCTGGATGGAGGTAGGGCCGGCTCACCTTGTTGGTGTGTTTCGCACTCCCGCACAAGGTTAATGGTCTCCACCTCTGCTACACCTGCAAAAATATAGAAAAGTGGTGAAACTACAGCAAGGAGAAGGAAAGAAATGGAAAAGAACACAAGGGAGATCGAAAATATGCTTGAAAATCAAGCATAGACCGGTCTTCAATGGCCAAAACGTGGGGTGATGGAGGGGAAGAAGCTGCTGGAGTTAGAATCACTGCAAGGGACGTCCAAACAAAGCCAAAGACAGGGCTAGAATGGGCGCCCCTCTCCTTTTAGGCGATTTGGCTTCTTTTGGCTATTTTACAAAAACAGGTTTAAAATAAAAATATTTACTGGGCACCTCTTTCTGCAGGGGGTTTTAGAAAATGTTTTTACAAAAATTAAGTGGGCTGGAGTTGGGTTAAATCCATGTAATTTGGTCCATATCCAAAGTCCAAATGGGCGTCTGGATCCAAATCTCTCAAATCGGATCTGATATTTGACCTGTTACACTGTAAATGCCATAATTCCTTCGTTTTAAGTCTGATTTCAATGAAATTCGAACCCAAGCTCTATAATCATATTATGCACCTAAGTGTATGCTTTAAACCTATAGATGATGCGTTTATGCAGTGAAAATGTATTAATAAAATGTGATATTTATGCATCATCAAATACCCCCATACTAGAATAATTGCTAGTCCCTAGCAATACACTCTAACATGCAATAAAAATATGGACAACTCAATAATCATGAAAGCTTTTATTAAATAAATAAATAAAATAAAACTAACTCACTTTCGTAGGAATCACGGTTGCATTTAGCGTATGCAACAAGCCCTTTAAACCCCTAGCTTACACTAGTGGACAAGTAAGGTCTCGTGAGGGTTTGCAGAGATGCTACCCACAAACATCAATGAAATGCGAGGATGATCTTTCAAAAATATTAGGCTCTTAAGAATGTAGTTGTAACAAATATTTCATGTAATTGACATTCTCAAAACAAGTTTAAAAATCTCATGCCACCACAGTAAAAATTCTTTTCCTTCACTTTTCTAATATTGTAGCTAGTTCATGATTTTTCTCCGAAATTCAAGTATTCTCATGTTTTACTCATTTATTCTCACTTGTATATTTTCTACACAGTAATACACATATATGCCTAAGCAATGAAAATTTTCTCATTCAGCACATTCTTTTTCTTTCATTTTCACTCTTTTTTCAACTTTTGATCTCTTGCGCATTCTTCTCATATGAGCACTATTTCGAATAGTCAGTTTTCGTGACCCGTGTAGCGAGCTTTGGGTTAGTGACTCCCAAGTCGGCCGACCTTAGGGCACTAGATACGGAGTATCCCTCGGACTTAATTGCTCGAGTCACTAGACCTTCTATTCTAATAGTTTACGTATAGTCTTCCTCGCGTCCTGTGCAATGTCTCTATCTCTTAGGCTTTCTATGTAGTTCATGTAACGAGCTTTCGAACCGGTGGCTCCCAAACCAGCTGGCTTTGGGGCACCAGGTGTAAAACACCCTTCAGATTCTACTTACTCGAACTACAAAGGCCACAGATATCGACTTAGACAAGAAGATGATCTCCTTCGTTATCCTTTTCGTTAAGAGACTCAAACATTTCATCTCGTGTCTGAGTTCCACTACTAGGATTCACGAAGACATCAACAACTAAACGTAGCTCTATTCTTTTAAACTCATATTTCAAACACATCTTTCCATTGCTTATTTCTTTCATAAAACATACTGTGCATACTTATACAAAAGTGATTCAAAATTTTCTAACAATCAAATACTATCTTTTCTTTGAATTTTCTCATAAATAACTACTCTATTTGACTCAGTTCAGAATTTTTTTTTATGGGGCTTAAAAATTTATAAACTGTTAGATTATGCCAAAAACAATCATATATGCTACAACTTATTCTCAATTGCCTACTTTGATTACCAGTCATAAAAAAAAAAATTGAAATTTTTATGTGCATCCATCTAAACCAACCCCCCATGCTTGAATGACACTGTCCCTAGTGGCATACAAAATGAATAAAAATGTAATGCAAATGCACACTAAAAGACACTAACAAAAATATAGGAGAAAGGATAGATACAACCTGATTTGCTCTGAGCTTCTGAAGTTGAATTTCATCTGATCTTTGAATTATTTGAAAGCTCTTCTCTGTACCTGGTAATTGATACACTAAGTGTTAAATTCATTCTGTATACATCAAAACATAAATTAGCACATATGAAATGAAATACTGAATAAAGAAAAATACTGAAATGAAAGATAACTAATGTACATATGATACATTCCTCTGGTCGAATCCTCATGCCTTCGTGAGATGCACTATCTCACACTCACCATCCTGCAGGGCATCTGAAATAAAGGGCTTCAATCTTTGCCCATTCACCTTGAATGTACCTTGGGTCATAGGATCGAATAATGTTACTGCTCCATGGGAAAATACTTCTTTCACAATGTAAGGACCTGTCCATCTCGATCGTAACTTCCCTGGGAATAAATGCAAACGAGAATTGTATAGCCACACTTTCTGATCTGGCTCAAACACTTTCCTGACAATATGCTTATCATGAAATGCTTTCGTGCGAGCTTTGTATAATTTGGCATTCTCATACGCATCATTCCTGAGTTCCTCTAATTCTGAGAGCTGCAACGCTCTCTCTTTGCCAGCCTGGGTAAGGTCAAAATTCAATTTCTTGATAGCCCAGTACGCTCTATGCTCTAGCTAGACAGGAAGATGGCATGCTTTCCCGAATACAAGGCGATACGAGGACATGCCAATGGGAGTCTTGAATGCAGTTCTATATGCCCAAAGTGCATCATCTAAGCGCTGGGACCAATCCTTGCGATCCAAGCAAACTGTCTTTTCTAAAATTCGCTTAATCTCCCTATTGGACACTTCAACCTGTCCACTAGTCTGCGGATGATATGGAGTGGTGAATCTATGATTGACAGAATATCTTCTCAGCAGAGAAGCTATCTGTACATTCCTAAAATGCTTGCCACCATCGCTAATCATCGCACGTGGCACACCAAAACGACTGAAAATATTGTGCTTAATGAACTTAAGCACTACTCTGTGATCATTGGTCTTGGTTGCCACAGCCTCGACCCATTTGGACACATAATCAACCGCCACAAGAATGTATAAATTTCCGAATGAAGGCAGAAATGGTCCCATGAAATCAATGCCCCAAACATCAAAAATCTCGACTATCAAAATCGGAAGCAAGGGCATCATGTCCCTCTTGGACATGTTCCCAATCTGCTGACATCGAAGGCATCGCCTACAGAACTCATGAGCATCCCTGTGGAGTGTGGGCCAATAAAATCCTGACTGCAAAACCTTTGCAGCCGTCTTCCTACTGCTAAAATGCCCTCCACAGACTAATGAATGGGAAAAATTCAGAATGGACTGGTACTCCTCCTCCGGAACACATCTCCTAATGATCTGGTCTGCATAGTATTTGAACAACTCTGGTTCATCCCAATAATAGTGCCTCACCTGAGATAGGAATCTCTCACGCTCATTTTTGTTCCAATGCTCAGGTATCTGCCTCGAAACCAAATAGTTCACAATATCTGCAAACCAGGGTAAATGCGGTGTACTGACTGACATGATCTGCTCGTCGGGGAAAGAATCACTGATCGGCTTCTGATCCTGCGTGGTCTCCACGATCAGTCTGGAAAGATGGTCTGCTACTACATTCTCGCTTCCCTTCTTATCTCGAATCTCGAGGTCAAACTCTTGTAGTAGTAGAACCCAACGAATCAATCTCGGTTTGGTGTCTTTCTTATTCAACAAATATTTCAATGCCGCATGGTCAGAATAGACAACCACCTTTGAACTGAGTAAATAGGACCTAAATTTGTCCAATGCGAAAACTACTGCAAGTAACTCCTTCTCTGTCGTAGTATAATTCATCTGGGCATCAGATAGAGTTCTACTCGCATAGTAGATCACATAGGGTTTCCTATCAACGCGTTGTCCTAGGATAGCCCCCATAGCATAGTCAGATGCATCGCACATAATCTCAAATGGGAGAGTCCAATCCGGAGGTCTCAAAATGGGTGCAGTAATCAAGGCCTCTTTGAGAATCTCAAAGGCCTTCATGCAATCCTCACCGAAAACAAAGGGCTGGTCTTTCTCTAATAAAGTGCAAAGCGGTCGAGAGATTTTACTGAAATCTTTTATGAACCGCCTGTAAAATCCCGCATGCCCTAAAAATGATCGAATCTGCCTCACAGAGGTGGGTGGAGTCAAACGGGAAATGGATTCCACCTTCGCTCTGTCAACCTCAATACCATGCTTGGACACAATGTGTCCTAGCACAATCTCCTCCTGGACCATAAAATGGCTCTTTTCCCAACTCAGGACGAGATTTGTCTCCGCACACCTACTCAGTACTCGAGTAAGTTTTTGGAGGCAATCTTCAAAAGAAGAGCCATAAACTGAAAAGTCGTCCATGAAAACTTCCATCACATCATCAATCATGTCCGAGAAGATAGCAAGCATGCACCTCTGAAAAGTAGCCGGGGCATTACAGACCCCAAAAGGCATACGTCTAAACGCGAAGGTGCCATAAGGACATGTAAATGTGGTCTTCTCCTGGTCGTCAGGATGGACAGCTACCTGATTGTATCCTGAATATCCGTCTAGAAAGCAGTAGTAGCTCTGCCCTGCGAGTCTCTCTAAGATCTGATCAATGAATGGCAATGGGAAATGATCTTTCCTAGTTGCCACGTTCAGCTTCCTATAATCGATGCAGACTCGCCATCCTGTAGTGGTTCTCATCGGAATTCTCTCACCCTTCTCGTTCTCAACCACAGTGAGTCCTGACTTCTTCGGCACAACCTGAATCGGGCTGACCCACTGGCTATCAGAAATAGGGTAAATGATTCCGGCATCCAACCACTTCACCACCTCTTTCTTCACCACTTCCTTCATGTTGGGATTTAGCCTTCTCTGCATATTCCTAAATGGCTTGACTTCCTCATCACAATGGATTCTATGCATGCAGAATGAAGGATCAATCCCCTTCAGATCAACAACTCCCTAGCCAATCGCTGCCTTGTGCTCTCGAAGAATAGTCAGCAATCTCTGTTCCTGCTCCTCAGTGAGCAAGGATGAGATGATCACAGGCAGAGTCTCCTCATCGCCGAGATAAGCATACTTGAGTGAATCTGGTAAGGGCTTCAGCTCAAGTTTCGGAGGTGACTCGATCGAGGACTTGGCGGGGGTCTCCGCAAGTGGTGGAAGAGGCTCATTGACAGCTCCCCAAGGTGGTCTCTCTGACGACACTCTAGACACATCTACACTATCTACCCCACTATTCTTCTCTATATGGTATAAATCTAAAGAATCCTCAGTAATATACAACTCGGGCTGCTCTTCCACTAACTCATGAGCAATATCTACATAAAAGCAGTCCATGTCTCCTGCTGGTCCCATCGCGGCATTGAAAATATTCAGCTTTACCTTCCTATTGCTGAATGAGAGATCCATGGCTCCGGTCCTACAGTTGATGCACGCATTGGCAGTCGCCAAGAATGGTCTGCCTAAAATAATCGGAGTCTGGTGGTGGCTATCTACTCCTTCCATATCAAGAATAATGAAATCGACTGGAAAATAAAAGTCATCCACCTTAACTAGCACGTCCTCCAAGACACCTCTCGGTACCTTGACAGAACGATCTGCCAGTTGAAGTGTAATCGGAGTCGATCTCATCTCTCCTAGCCCGAAAGAATCAAAGAAATACCCGGGCAGAATGTTCACGCTTGCTCCAAGATCGAGCAATGCGCGTTCTATCCAGATGTTCCCTATAGTACAAGCAATGATAGGGGCTCCAGGGTCCTTGAGCTTTGGTGGTTTCTGATGCTGAAGTACTGAACTCACCTGCTCAGTCAGATGGACCCTGTTAGGAACTCGCTCTCTAGATTTCCTCTTCTGCGTACATAGCTCCTTCAGGAATTTGGCATATGCTGGCACCTGCTGAATCGCATCGAGCAAAGGTAGGTTGATCTGCACATGCTTGAAGATGTCAAGCATGTCCTGGATCTTCGCACCTTGCTTCCCTCTATATCCAGGAGACTCTAATGCTTTGGGATAGGGTGGTGGGGGAATATACTCTGTTGGCTCCTCCTCTTTGCGAGAAGGCTCACCCCTATCATTCTTCTGCACTAAGGATGAAGATGATGATGATGAAGATAATGAAGATGAAGATGAGGATGGGGATGATACTGATGGCTGAGCCGACGTAGGTGAAACAATGGTCTCTGGCTCCTCTATCCTCTCTCTACTCTCTTGCTCTCTGTTCTCGACGTGATACTCACGTCCACTCCTCAAGGCCATAACTGATTTTGCCTGCTATTGTGTCTCAGTATGAAATAGGCCTCCACTCATCTGGTCCTTACCCTTCGGGTTCATGACAGCCTGACTCGGCAATGTACCCTCGGGTCTCCTACTAATAGCCTCAGCTAACTGTCCCATTTGCAACTCTAACTTCGCAATAGACTGTGTATGCGAGCTCAAAATCTGGCTACACTTCTCGAAGGCGTTCTGATTAGAGGTTTTCACCTCTTGGAATGCCTGGAGAAGTCTCTCCTCGAAAGATGTCTGCGGGGCAGACACCTGCTGAATCGGGGGAGGAACTGAAGAAGAATAAGAAGACTGAGAATAGCTCAGTCTTTGGAATGGCTGAGTAAAAGATGGCTGCCGAACTGGCTGAGAGGATGTAGGCATCTGCGTAGAAGACTGTGGAGTCTTCCATGAAAAATTGGGATGGTTACGCCAACCCGGATTATATGTCGATGAAAATGGGTTATTCGGCAGTCTGACGTAACCCTGAGCTGCCTGAACTTGTTCTTGAACAAATTCAGGGTACTGAGCTACCGAAGGGCACTCAGTGATATCGTGTGCCAGACTTGCACAAAGAGTATACACCTGCTGTGTAGTGGATGGTCCTGAGAGAAGCTGGTCCAGCTTCTGAGCAATCATGTCTACCTTGCACTGTAGTGCAGTAGATGGACCAATCTCAAGAACACCAGCTTTCTTCTAAATGCTAGGTGTAGCTCTATTCGAATGAGAGCTCGAAGCATGGTGGAGTGAATTCTCGGCCAATGTATCAAATAGCCTCCATGCTTCGTCCTCGCTCTTTAGCATGAATGTCCCTCCACATGAAGAGTCAATCATCTGACGATTCTTGTCAGACAATCCATCGTAGAAGCTCTACACCAGTTGCCATTTCGGTACCTGATGATGGGGACATTTCCTGAGGAGATCCTTCATTCTCTCCCAGGTCTCATGAAAGCGCTCGCCATCTAGCTCTGAGAAGCTAGTGATGGCTCTACGATATTGGTTCGTACGACCAATGGGAAAATATTTCTGAAGAAACTCCTGTTGCAATTGATCCCATGACTCTATTTCTACAGAATCTAAGGACTTTAGCCAATACTTGGCTTTGTCCTTCAATGAAAAAGGGAATAGAGTCAACCTCAAAGCATCACCATTGAAATTCTGTATTTTTACAGTAGAACAGATTTCGGGCAATTCATCTAAATGTCGGTAGGGATCCTCATGACTAAGGCCATAAAAGGATGGAAGCATCTGAATAATGTTGGCCTTAATCTCATAATGCGGTGCTCCTACATCGGGTCTCTGAATGCAGGATGCCTGAACATAGTCTGTGGGAATGAAGTATTCCCGCAGAGGACGTGGATGAACTGGGGGTGGAGGTGGAGGATCCATGTCAGCCATTGTTGCCGAACTTCGATGAGAATGTAAAATTCTCTCTAGGTTGTCAACAAATGGGTGTAATGGGGTTCCTAAACCTCGTCGCCCCTGCATACACTGGTACTAAGACCAGATGTAAGCAAACGACCTAAATCTAAATCTAAACTAACACAGGTACTAAAATGTAAATAAACAAATAACAGTAAAAACAAACAAACAGATATGCTATCTAGCTATGTCAGAATTCTATACTAAATAAATAAATAACAAAGTAAACTATTCTAAAATGCTAAAACAAATAAATACAGGAAATCACTAACTATGTTTTTCTAAAACCCACCTGTCTAATCGCTCCTTGTAGAATGATAATTAAGTGAATCCTAGAAAGAACAGTACGTGAATCCTATATTTACTAACTATGTTAATCCTATATTCACTTACTAATCCTACTAACTAAAAAGAAACAACTAATTAACTAACTAAAACAAATTAATAAATCAAACTCTAAGAAATAAAGTAATTAATTCGCCGTTCCCCGGCAACGACGCCAAAATTTGGTTGATATTTTGAAATGATATTTTTAAAACAAGTATTTGCAATAAAACTTTGGAAAATCGTCAACCAAAAGTATAAAAACCGACTTTCCACAAAGTGGTGAGTACGGGTCGAATCCTCAGGGAACATGAATTAATCAAGATATTTCAAGAAAATTTAATTTATTAATGACAAATATCAATCTACAATTATAAAGTTATTACAACTACAATTAATCACTAAAGTGAAAATAAAAAGCAATTCAGTCTTCTGCTCCACACCAAGGGTATTTCCGTCTTTTCGTCAACTATTCGTTCTTCGCACTTGGAAAATAACCTTGGAAAATAAATATGATTTTCAACCTAAAAATGCAGAAAAATACAAAGTTAGTATTCTATTCTAACAATGCAAGCAATAACTAAAACTAATTCTAAGTTTACGAAAATAATAAAACAAATGCTACTTATCAAACAAAAATCAATTAAAATACTAAATTACTTCTAAAATTAACCAAATTAATTCTACTAATGCTGTATGATGATTATGCAACTCCTAAAATGCAGAAACTAATGAAAACAGGTCTAAAATGCCGAAACTAGGAAAATTACGAAACTGCCCCTAACTAGTGTAAAATAGATTTCTGACAGGTTATCGGAAAACCACTGTTTGACAGAGCAAACGAGGTCCAATTTTCCAGAAATTTGTTCTGTTCTGCAACTGACAGATTAAAAAATCTGACAGTTTTTACAGAATGGAAAAACAGTATCTGAAACTCTAGATATAAGCGTTTCAAATCTAGGAAAAATCAGGATATCAAAAGTCCTGTAATTTGAAATCCAGAAAAAGCGGTTTTCGCAAAACGCTTAAAAATCAGACCAAATCAACTCCGAATGAGCTGAAATTTGGTCTGCAGTCAAATAACACGTCAATAAAGTGAATAGAATAAATTTTTTTGGAAAAAACGAAATTTTTGCACAGAAAATAACGCTTGTGCGACAGGGAAAAAATCATTTTTTTCTTTGAGTGCACTATTCACTTTATGAATCTATTTAAACACTAGAAAACATAAATTAAACCTAATGCAGTCTAAATGACACTGTATCACAGTGTATATGCAGATGAGTATTACAAATACGCTAAATGCACGACGAACAAAATACGATAAGCAAATTATGACTAGAACTACGTTAACTAACGATGCAAATGCAACTATGCTAAACAATAAAATGCAATCCGACTACTAGGTTAAATAATATCTAACTACCAATCAAACAATCACAAAACACATTTCACACATACGAAACAAATACGATATACGCACACACACTTCTACACTAAAACTAAATTAAATAACTAAACTAATTAGCATAAAAATCAAAATAAATAATACTAAATGAAATTAATTCACTAAAGACAAAGGCTAGGGTTAGGAATCACTCGGTTGACTCAACGAAGATTGGTTTTGGCTTGGGTAGGTTCGGTTTGGTTTGGGTGAACTCGGTTTGGATTAGGTAGGCTCGAGCTATGTTTGACTCGACTCAGACTAATGTGGACTCGGCTAGGCTTGGCCTAACTAGTTGGGTTCGGTTGACTTAAGATTGGGTTCAGTTTTGAGTTGACTTAGTCAAATAGGTTCGGTTGACTTAGGTGGACTCGGTTTAGCCTTAGCTAAGGTTGGGTTGACTTGGCTAAGGTTGACTCGACCTCGGTTTGGTCTTGAGTTTGACTTAGGTTAGGCTTGGTCTTTACTCACCTTAGGTTGGACTTGGACTTGACTAGGGTTAACTTAGTCAACTAAGGTTCGGGTTGACTCAATAGGTTCGGCTTGGGTTAAGTAGGGTGAGATAGAGTAGGTTGACTTAAACTTAGGTTAGGTTTGACCCGACTAGGCTTGACTTAGATTAGGTTAGGTAGACTCGGTTGACCTAAACTTAGGTTAAGGTTGACTAAGTCTTAACTAGGGTTATGTCTTGGTCTTTGACTTGGGCTAGGTAGACTCGGGTTAACTTAGTCAACTAAGGTCGGTTGACTCAAGCTAAGGGTTGACTTGACTAGACTCAAGTGGGTTTAGACTAGGGTTTGACTCGACCTAGGCTCGGTTTTGACTAGGTTAGGTTTAGACTAAAGTAGTAACCTCTTAATTCCTATAATTAATTCAAAGTTAACGATTTTAATGGAGAAGGTTGGGAAAATAAAGTAATAATTGTAAATGCTCAAACTTTGGAAAGCTTTGAATTCCCAAAAATCGCCCCCCTTAATGAGGGAGTTACACTCCTTAATTGTGTTTAAATTCTCACTTTGGAAAATGAAAAGTCCAACTTAGAAAAACCCCACGATTTTTGCTTTCCCAACTTGAGTAAAGGCATTTATTCCTTTCTGAAAATCGTGGAGCCTAAATTGGAATTTTTGTTTAATTTCAAAAACACTTTCCAAAGTTAAGGAGTAACTCCTTCTTTAATGCCCATTCAAGATTTAAATCTCCCTTAAATGCCTCACACGATTTTTTAAGAAACTCCTCTTTTCAAAAACTTTCCAAATTTTAATTACTTTAATTACCTCCCTTCTCAAAAATTGCCAACTTCAATTGGTGCTACTTTCTAAACTAATGCAATTAAGACTACCTAGGGAATAAAAGGAATTAAATAGAAAACCGATTTTCTAGGATTAAATGCTACTCTAATTCCTAAAACCTACTTAATTGACCCCTAAAAACGGCTAGGAAAGAAAACCCTAATACATTGAACCTAATCACCTTCCTAACTTAACTAATTGTAATTAATAATTTCTAAAAAAATTGACCAAGAGCTCAAGGGGAGCTCTAATGGCTGCCGCCCCTCCTTGGGGAAGAAGAAGACTAAAAAAAATAAAAAGAATAAAAACTTAAACTAAAAGAAAAAACGACTTACTAAGGAACCGCTATTTTGATAAAACTAAATTAAAATATAATGAAAAGAACTCCTAACTCCACAAATGCAAACATGAACAACACTATGCTGGAATTTATTAAGAACATAAAGAAATGAAAAATCGACTTTTGTATTTTTTGTTTTTCAATAGATCCAAAACACCAAAAACACAAAATGCTGAAAACGATTCTCTAGACCAATCCTAAAATAATAAAATGACTTAACATGATTTTATGCTGCTGTTAACATGCAAAACATACAGCAAAACACACGACTTACTAACCTAAAAACACGAATTTAACTAAAATGCAAAGATCGGCTAGAATAAATTTAGCCGATTTTTTTTCTTTTTCAAAATTGAAACCAACACAAGACACAATCAAATCCACAAATAAGATGAATCAAAATGGCTTTTATAATTGGATTTGCAATATAACAGACCCAAGAACACGTTGGAAACAAAAACCCCAAATCGGCTAGAAAAGCCTCTAGCCGATTTACATATTTTTAGAGAAAAACGATGGAAAAACACCAATTAAATATGTAAGCAATGAAAGAAAACCTAATCTAGCGTGATGGCCTATGCACGAACTCTATTCTAAGGTTGAAAATGAAAAGAAAACAAGAAACACTCAGAAAATAAGAAAATCCAATCAACACTCAATTCGGTTTTAGCTACAAGAGAAGGAAGAAGAAGACCTACCTCTTGGAAGATCCGACGACCGGGGGGGATGAAGAAGAGCGGACCGTGGCTGGAGATGGACGTCCTAAACAGTTCGAGAATGCTGGACTTCACCAAAAACGGCACCTTTGCAGCTGCTACACGTTGGAGATCCACCGACGATGGATTATGCGCCGATTCTCGATCGGAGGGGGTAGAAAGCTGGATGGAGGTAGGGCCGGCTCACCTTGTTGGTGTGTTTCGCACTCCCGCACAAGGTTAATGGTCTCCACCTCTGCTACACCTGCAAAAATATAGAAAAGTGGTGAAACTACAGCAAGGAGAAGGAAAGAAATGGAAAAAAACACAAGGGAGATCGAAAATATGCTTGAAAATCAAGCATAGACCGGTCTTCAATGGCCAAAACGTGGGGTGATGGAGGGGAAGAAGCTGCTGGAGTTAGAATCACTGCAAGGGACGTCCAAACAAAGCCAAAGATAGGGCTAGAATGGGCGCCCCTCTCCTTTTAGGCGATTTGGCTTCTTTTGGCTATTTTACAAAAACAGGTTTAAAATAAAAATATTTACTGGGCGCCTCTTTCTGCAGGAGGTTTTAGAAAATGTTTTTACAAAACTTAAGTGGGCTGGAGTTGGGTTAAATCCATGTAATTTGGTCCATATCTAAAGTCCAAATGGGCGTCTGGATCCAAATCTCTCAAATCGGATCCGATATTTGACCCGTTACACTGTAAATGCCATAATTCCTTCGTTTTAAGTCTGATTTCAATGAAATTCGAACCCAAGCTCTATAATCATATTATTCACCTAAGTGTATGCTTTAAACCTATAGATAATGCATTTATGCAGTGAAAATGTATTAATAAAATGTGATATTTATGCATCATCACATGGTATCAGAGCATAAGGAAAGTATGGCTCAAAGCTCGTCCAACCGACCACCATCGCTGTAAGTATGCTTCCATTTTATTTGTTTTGATGACTTATGAAAATTGTATGTCTGTAATTATTTCTGTTGATATATGCACGCAAAAATCAGAACGTAGATCTAATAGGGTCACATGAATGAGAATTTTTAGATTTATGTCCAACTTATAAGTAATCTGAATCCATGTGCGTGTCTTTAGATGGCCGGAAAACAGCCCCCAGGTTGGACTGCTCAGAGAGACTTCATTTTTGAAGCCCTCGCGAATCTCACGGCCTATTGTCAGAACCAGGACGGCAACATAGGTAATGGCAATGGTGCAGGCCATCAGCATGATGGTCACATAGCGGCACCAGTTGTCGCAACCAATGGAGCATCATACAAGCGCTTCATGGAGTTGAGCCCTCCTGCTTTCACTGGTAAGGAAGATCCGGATGCAGCGGAGGAATGGGTTCGCGTCATAAGCGAGATTTTTGAGATTCTTGAGGTTCCCGCTGAGAGGCAGGTTTCTTTTGCCACTTATCAGCTCCAAGGGGATGCCAAGAGCTGGTGGGAGACGACACGCGAAGTATGTTATACGCCTGATGAGCGAAGCACCCTCACATGGAAGGAGTTTACAACGGTATTCATGGACACCTACTTTCCCCAGTACGTGCATGATCGTAAGAAACAAGAGTTTTTAGATCTTCGACAGGGGTCCATGAAGGTGGCTGTTATCATCGCAAAAATTTTCCCCTCTCTTGCGAGAGAGAAACGAATTTCGCGAATCAAACTCGACCAAAGTTTTGAAAATTAACTCGCCTCCGTTTTGAAAATTTGCGGGAAAATTCTGTGGAATGGGATCCGCCTGTCGGTACGAGGTTCAACCGTTCCTGGCGCCTTTACCAGGGGTAATTGAACCAAGGACCAATTATGTGCTTTAACTCGACTCAAATAGCTAAATTATGCTCTATTTTTCCTAGAATGCACAAATAATCAGGCTTGTGCTATAAAATTTTGAAAATAATGCAAGTTTGAGAAAATATGATGTTTGCTTTGGAAAATTAAAATATGCTTGGAAATTGATTGGAAAAGTACTTGAAAACTGAATTCTTGAGAAAATCATTGAATTTCATTGGAAATCAGAAATTTGCATTGGAAAGTGATTTCTCAGGAAAATTTGAACTTTAGAAAATCGATTTTGAGATTTAGATTGCTTTTCTGAGGAAATGGATTTGAGAATTCTGAGAAACTCAAGAAACTCATTGGAAAAGGATTTCTGAAAAGGAAAATGAATTCTCAAGAAAACGGGAATTCTGAGAGGATGGATTTCTGAAAACTTGGGATTTTGAAATTTGAGAATTTTAAAGCATAGGAAAATCTTGATTTGAACTTGGGAAATGTTTTTAAATGTCATTTGAAAACTTAGAATTTTGAGAAAACCAGATCCTGAGAAAACCTTGGAAATTCTTGAGAAAACTTAATTTTCTAAAATTGAAATTGGAAAATGAATTTGAAAATAATGCAATTTGAATAATATGAATTTGAAAAGGGAATTTCATTGAGAAATTGGGAATTCTTTTTGAAACTTTGAGAAATGCAGTGCATTTTTGAAGTTAGCCTAAATGTGTAGGTTGAATGTGGCTGATATAAAGATCATAAATCCTGGTTTTCTTCGTATTTTGACTATGGCCATAAATACGAATCCCACCGAGTTTATAAACTCCATAAAAGCTTGTGCACGTGCCATTCGTGTAAACCATAGTGGATTTGAAATAAATGCACATGGATCATACATCAGATATTGGAATTTTGCAGAAATTAAACTATATGCAATGCAACCCTATTCTAAGCAGAAAAGTAACTCTTATTCCTAATATTATATTGATTTTTACATTGAATTGAAATAAAAGAAATAAAAGCAAAATCTTCTTCTTGAATGTTCCTGCAAAACTAGAAAACAAGGTTAGCACAAAAATGTAGGTTTTTCTGAATTTATCCAAAAATATGGGAAATTATCGGATATTATTCAAATATAAACCCAAAATCATACCCCCTTTGATATAAACATGATAACTAATGAATAAATTTCGAAAATAAACTTGGAAATTCGAAATTGGGGTCAAAATGACCAAAATGCCCCTGATGACTTTGAAATGAGGGTTTTCTGAAAGAAATTTTGTAAATTTTAGAATTTTTAAAATAAAATGAAATAAATCAAACATAATATGATAAAATACGATGATATGCATGAAATTTTGGAGAATTAGAAATTGAAATTTCGAAATTTAGGTCAAAATGACCAAAATACCCCTGATAACAAGACTATGGCCTTGAAACCAGAGTTTTCTGAAATAAATTTTATAAAGTTGAAAAATATGAAATGCAAATGAGATTCAAATTAACCTTAATATGATTCTACATGCTCATGTACATGATAAAAACCCTAAAATGGCAAAAATATCATAAAATATCAAATTTAACCTGATTTTCGCTTTTAAATTTAAAGATAAACTAACAAATGGAAAAAATGAACTTATAATTGAACCAAATTTGGCATGGACACCTAAAAGAATCCTAAAAACAGAATGGAGCTCGAAAATCTATTTTTTTGTATTTTTAAATATAGAAATTCAAATAAAAACCCTAAATTTTGTGATTTTTGCCTAAAATGTTGATTCTAAAGGGGATTTCGGATATCAAACTTTCATACAAATTTCCCAAATTTTATGGTGTGACAGAGGACCGTAAGGCAAGGATTTTTTCCTTTTACACTTTCTAGTTTTGACCTATGGTCGGAGCTGTGCCACTCCGACAAGTTGGATTGGAATCCGGCGACTCTATGATTTGGGGGAAACAGATAGGTTTCGGTAGAAAATGTGGAAAAAATAGTAAAAAGATGAAAAAAAGGCTGCAATTGTGGTAAAATGTCCCTGACAAGCAGGGGAAAGTTTGATCGTTTGACACAATTGGGATTCGGGTTACGGTTTGGAAAAGGCCACACTGTTATCAGAGACCTAAATCTCTGGAATTTCTAGACATTAGAATCTGTTAGACAGAAAGATAAAATCCGAGCAAAATACTGAAACAGATCCAAAAATTCCTAAATTTTGGGAAATGACAGGAAATAATTCTAGGAATAACTTTCATGTTGAAAGGTTTTGCAAACAAGCTACAGATTGGGTGGACTTGATGCATTAGGGTCTGTCTATACTCTGACAAAGGAAAATTGAGATTTTCTCATGGGTCTGGGAAATCCGATTTTTGACAAAAATCAAAATTATTTGGAAAAACCTCAAAATATCCAGATCTTTAGTAGATTTAATCATGAATCTACTGTGATTTTTGGAGGACAATCCGGATCTTCTACAAGGGTGGTGTCAGAGGTTCTTGTCTGCTAAAGCGCAAACTGGAAGTTCAGAGAGATAAAAAACCCGATTTAGGGTTTGATCGGTTTAGAAGGGTTCCAGAACCCGAGCGAACCTGGGTTTTTGGAAGAATATCACAGACAAATGAACATGACTATCATGAAAATCTCAAGATTTATGGACGAAAATTCATGCATGAAATAATGATTGGACTGGACGTCTAAGCTAGAACATGATAAACTGCTAATATAACTAAACTAAGTAATGCAAAATGATGAAATAAAATAAAATGCAATGCTCATAATCATGGAATCTATTCAAAAAAATGATAAAAAAAAAAACTATTAGAGAGTGATAGAACTTTGTTTAATGTGTGCTATTGATGAGAGGGGATCCGATCCATAGATTGGACGGATCCTATTCTCTCATATAGCAAAAACGTGGAATGTAAAGAAAAGTAAACAACCATATAACAATTTTTTTTTTAATAAGATGGAGAGATCTTACCTTGAGGGTTACTTGGAATGGCCGATGGAGTGCTGAGGCAATGGGAGTGAAAGCTGGAGATGGAAGGTTATGGTGGTTGCTTAGATTTGCCCTTTGAATGGTTGGGGCTGCTTCTATGGAAAAATAGGAGGCTGACGGATTTGCTGTGGTGATCGTCACCAAGGAAAGTACTATACCCTTTGAAGGAATGTTGGAGGTAAGCTACAACTGGGCGTCACCAAGGAAGGGGTTGCACTTGCTGTTGCTGAAGGAGAGGAGCTTCACTTGCTGCACCGGCTGGGGGTCTTGAAGGTAGCACCAGCTGCTGCTAGGGTGAAGAAGATGAGCTCATCCGTCTAGATGCTTTTGTATGGTGGTTGTCAAAAGAGAAGAGGAGCTGGGGTGGCTGCAGCTAATGGGGAATGCCTTGAAGGTAGGAGGGATGTTAAGAGGAAAAGGTAAAAGAGAGAAAGAGAGGTGGCTGGAGAGAGAATGAATAAGCAGCCGTGTGTTGCTGTGATGTTGATGGCTTAGGGAGAAATAACCTTTTTTCCTAAGTTTTTGAGAAGTGGGTTTTAATGAGAGGGAAGAAGTACGTGAATGGGCTGAAGAGGTGTGCGTGAATTGAGAGCCAATGTGAGAGAGAAGAAGGGCTGAATCCCCTCCCAAGATGTCCAGTCGTATGGGTGTGGAGGCTGAAGCTGGTAGTGCTGCTTGAACATGGCTGAAGGTTGGGGTAGTATCAGTTGATCCCAAGGAGGCTGGATGGATGTTGTGGCTTGTGAACTGGCTGGAGGTGATGAGAGGCTGAGAAGGATCACTTGAAGATGGCTACAAGTCTGAAGCTTTTTTGGTGAAGGTGGTTGATGGTGTTGAAGAGCTGGAGAGATGATGCTGCCTTGGCTGGAGAGAGAAGCTCCTTGGTGGTGCTGTGAGACTTGAAGATGCTGGATTTCAAAGGGCTGCAAGAGGGAGTGGCTGGATTGTTTGAAGAAAGGTTGAAAATGCAGCCATGGAGGCTGCAACTCAAAAGAGAGAGAGAGAGATGCGTGAGATGAGTTCTCTTTTTTTCTTTTGATAACTTAGGGTCTAATTCATTCCATACTTAGGTCTTCCTAGGCTTAACGAAAAGAAAGCCCAAAAGAAGTTTACGTGAATGGCTGGGCAAGAGGGAAAGGAAGGGAGGAAGGAAGGAAAGAAGAAAGGGAAGGAAAAAAAGAAAGAAAAGGGAAAAAGAAAGGAAAGAAAGAAAAGGAGGGAAAAATTAAAAGGGAAAGAAAAAATGAAAAAAAAATGGAAAGTGGGGCTGGAGGTTTGGGTGACCACCTTGTGGGTCCCACCTCCTCTCTAAAATAAAATAAAATAAAATAAAAAAATCAATAAAAAAAAAACAAACAAATAAAAAGAAACATTTTTTTAATAAAATAGAAATGTAAATGTAAATGAATGGGACATCTCAGAGCGGGTCCAAATTCCTATTTTGAAATTCATTTGGATGATTAGAGGGGTAAAATAGTCTTTTCAAAAAAAATCCAGATTGTTTTTCTCGAGAAAATGCTTCCAATGTAGAATTTAAAAATGTAATTTTGAAAGAAATCCAGATTGTTTTTCTCGAGAAAATGCATCAAACTCTATTTTCAAACAAAACGAGCTATTTTTGGCAGTTTTTGAAACGAGCTCGAATTTTGAAGTTCAATACCCCGTTGCGAAGCAATTCCAGTGTAGAATTCAAAAATTTGAGTTTGAAATAAATCCAGATTATTTTTCTTGAGAAAATATTTCCAAATTTAGACTCCTGGGGGAAAAATTGTCAATTTTGGAAACCCAGGGTTTGAAATTGATTTCTGAAAGCTTTTAAAACTCGATCTGGATTGAAATTTATAAAATTGGAGTTCTGGACTTCGAAAATGAAATGAAATGTGATGAAATGTTATGAAATGCTGAGAAATGATATGAAATGATGAGAAATGACATGAAATGTTATGCGAAATGCTAACCTTGAATAAAGAATTTTGGATGCCAGACCTCGATTGACACTTGTATCAGTTTAAAAAGCATTAAAATTGATAAAATTTGCAAAATAGCTCAAGAAATGGTTTTCGGGACTCTACTGGGTCAGAGGGACACTGAAAATTGGGGTTCGAGCTTGATTGAACTGAGATGAGCTAGATTGAGCTGAGTTTTAGAGTTTCAGAACTCAAATGAACTGACCAGGCACTGATTCAACTGACCTTTCTGACTGAATTTTCAAGAAAAGCTGCCATTTTTAGAGAAATGGTACGGAATGGTCACTGGAGTGAAGTGAATTACGAACTTGAGTTGGCTTTGAGCTAAAAAAAGGTCAATAATACTGACATGAACTAAAATTGAAGCTCGAACACTAGCTCAATTGGCTGAACTCAGCTCAATTTCAGCTGAAAGAGCTGAAATGGACTAAAATGGGCTCTCTTGGACACTTGGAAATGGTTTTGAACTGAAACTGGAGTGCTTGAACTTCTGGTGAGCTCAAGTTAGACTCTGAGGAGTATGACTGACTATGAATGACTGACTCGAAGACAATTGGCTTAGATTTGAGCAAGAAATGAGTCATTTCTGAAGAAATGATCCCATTTTGGCAGGAATTGTCAGAAATGAAAATGGTCTTCTCACTGTGAGCTCAGATGAGCTTTGGAATGACTGATATTCTAAATGTTCTGAACTGACCAGTGAGCTTTGTTGACTCCGACTGACTAGGGTCCGGGATGACCTAGGGGTAAAATGGTAATTTTCCTAGTGAAAATGGGTAAAATGGTGATTTTCTGAAACTGACTCGGGGTTTGACTCGTACACTAACCTAATAGGGTTGGCACTGCCTGATGAGGATTGTTGAGAATGGATGTAGAAAATTTGGGATGTTTAGAGATGCCCCTCTTTGCTACTAAGCCGACTTGAAGACGAGCTTAGTGGCAAAGAAAAACACACCAAATTTGGGCTATAAAAATGCCCCAGTTAGAAGGATCTGACTGGATATGAAGATATTAGCCCTGATGAAAATGGTAGATATGAAATGGAGAATAAAGAAGAAAGAATTTACCTCAAAAGAAGTGAGATTCAGGTTTTGCCCTTAACCTGGATGAGACGGGAAATACCTCATGTAGAAACGAAGTTCAGGTTTGACCCTTAACCTGACCGGGAATGAAATACCTCATCAAAATGAGGCTCAGGTTTGTACCCTTATCCTGATTGGGCGGAAAATGAAATACCTCATCAAAGGAGGCTCAGGTTTGTACCCTTTTCCTGATTGGGCGGAAAATGAAATACCTTATCAAAGGAGGCTCAGGTTTGTTCCCTTATCCTGATTGGGCGGAAAATGAAATACCTCATCAAAGGAGGCTCAGGTTTGTACCCTTATCCTGATTGGGCGGAAAATGAAATACCTCATCAAAGGAGGCTCAGGTTTGTACCCTTATCCTGATTGGGCGGGAAATGAAATACCTCATCAAAAAAGACTCAGGTTTGTACCCTTTTCCTGATTGAGCGGAAAATGAAATACCTCATCAAAGGAGGCTCAGGTTTGTTCCCTTATCCTGATTGGGCGGAAAATGAAATACATCATCAAAGGAGGCTCAGGTTTGTACCCTTATCCTGATTGGGCGGAAAATGAAATACCTCATCAAAGGAGGCTCAGATTTGTACCCTTATCCTGATTGGGCAGAAAATGAATGGAATCCTCGAAGGAAGAAACCATGATGGAACCTTTGGATTTCCGCACAATGAATCCAATAGGGTTTTGCAAAAGGATGAAATTGGGGTCCCTAAAGCTTGAAAAGGGGTTTGATTTTGGGCGCCTCATTGTTGAGACTAAATAACTTTTGAAATTGGTGACCTTTTGCGAGAAAATTATTGGTGGCTTAACCTCAAGCCGAAATTGGACTGTCTATGGTGGGACAGTGGGGACACTGGGAAGTGTGCGAATCTGAGAGCCCAAGCGCTCAGATTATACCAACAGAAGGGAAGGAACCTTGAAAACTCCTGTTATCAAGTCCTGAAAGGGATAACAACTGATGTCAGGATGCGCCAAAGATGAACCTCAAACTCGCGCTTCACGCCTGGATAGCTAGAAAATATTGTCAAAATGTTGAAAATTATTGTTGATTCAAAATGATTGAAAGTGATGCACATTGTTTTAAAAATATTTTCTCTTTTCTACCTGAAGTATTACCTCCGACTGGGCTTAACTTCGTAGAATCAAGATTCGAATTCAAATTTCTTGCAATTGACTTTCTTTCAAGGAGGCTATCAATTTCCTTGATATGAATAGAAAAGAGAGTATTCTTGATATTGTGAAAGCAATTGGTGAAGGAATATTGATAATAGAATTTCATAAATTTTAAAGAAGATTCTTGATAGATTCAGCAGTCTGATATCCTGAGATTCTTTTTTCATGATGATCTTTCTGCCCACTTTTTTTTCTTTTTTTTGGCAGAATTAGAGCTCTCTTAGGCTTTTGGGAATTTTATTACATCATCCTTCATCTTGGAGATGTCCTGACTTTTCTCTCTTTTTTTTTGGAAGGGTATGTCACAAACTCCTTCATCTTGAAGATGTTCCGATCCTTCTTTTCTCTCAGGGATTATATCGATGGCTATTGGCTCATTGGTTGAAAATCTCTTGATGATAGCGAAAATTAAATATCCTTTAGGGTTTGTCGGGAGGCTCATCGCAGTCGCCTTCATCTTGACGGTGCTCTGAACTTTCCCTGGAAGGATCCGTCACAAACTCCGTCATCTTGGAGATGATTCAAATCTTCTTTGGCCCCGGGGGTCTACTCGCATAATTCGTCTTCATCTTGACGACAATTGAGAGATCCCTTTTGCAGATATTTAATTGCAGCTTATATGAAAATTGAATGGATTTTTCTGTGTCACCCAGGATATTTAAGTTGCCTTATTTCCCAAGAATGATCTTTAAAAATGTGTCATTAACTGCGATCAATACCGATCACTTATGGCTTAGCAACAATATTGAATTTCCTTTTGCTGGCCATATCGAGGATTTATTCTTCATCCTTTTGGTTGGCCAATAGAAAGAATTTGAATTTTGAATCCTTTTTCACGAAAGCTTTGACCTTTTGGAAATAATACTGAAGGTATTCTGAGGTAATGTTTTTGTGCAATAAAAATTTTTGAAATCAACAAATATTTAATGACAAATTGGCAAGATTTTCTTGAAATCATTTGTGGAAGCGAGTATTTGAAGCACAACACAATGCATCCATGACAGAAATTTTCTTCTCCTTTCCCCAAAGGAGAAGATTCAGAAATGGGAAATAGAAATTACTCCTCTCTTCTCTGAAGAGGAGGTGTTTGCAAAATGAACTTTCGAAGAGAAATTAAGCTCTCGTCAAAACTTCCTAACATTAGGCTTCTCTTATGGAAAGGGGGGGCCGGTAATGGTGAGGTCGGTGAATTGGTCATGAAGGAGCGAGTCCTTCACACTCTCTCTGAAAAGAGGGTCCTTCACGATGAAATGGCCTAGTATGAAATTATGGTCACAAGTAAAGCGAACTTCTGTCGAAGCTCTCCCTGAACTAAGGGTTCCTTGTATGAAATTGGAATTTTGTTTTGCAAGCGGTTCACATATACACGAGTCCCTTCAAACTCTCCCTGAAAAGGGGCTAGGTGAACAAAGGATAGCATGCGAAAAAAATGAGCTCCCTTGAACTCTCCCTATAAAAAGGGTCTCTCGCAAGAGGAAATGACTGAAATTAGTATTGGGTGACCAAAAGGGTCGAAATTAGAAATTGAAATTTTGAAATTTGATATTTGAAATTGGAAATTGGAAATTGGAAATTGGAAATTGGAAATTTGGAATTAGGAAATTGATATTTGGAAATTGGAAATTGATTGACTCGAAGTTCGAAATTGGAATCTATTGACCCAAAGGTCGAATTTGAAAATTTGACAATTGGTTGACCTGGAGGTCGAAATTGGAAATTTGGAAATTGATTGACCCGAAGGTCAAAATTAGAAATTTGGAAATTGGTTGACCTGGAGGTCTGAAATTGGAAATTTGGAAATTGATTGACCCGAAGGTCGAAATTAGAAATTTGGATTGGGTGGCCCAAGGGCCGAAATTGGAATTTGATTGACCCGAAGGTCAAAGTTGGGATTGGAAATTGAAAATTTGGAAATTGGATGACCTGGAAGTCGAAATTGAGAATTGGCTTACTAGAAAAAATATGGGTTCAATAGGAATTCAACCTAAGAACGACATGGGTTTAATAGGGATTCGGCATAAGAACTATCAATTCCATAGGAATTTAACCTAGGGATCACAGTCTAAGAAGTAAGGATTCAACTTGTGAGCTTTGAATGGATCAATTGCTAAATTGGGTTTTAAGGGAAGATTCGAATCAGAATTCAAATCTTCAATGAAAAACTAAATGAATTGGGTTTTGAAAGAAAATTCAAGTCGGAACTCTAATTTTCTAGACCAATTCTAGACATTTGAATTGGATTTGAAAGAAAATTCGAGTCGGAACTCTAATTTTCTAGACCAATTCAGAAGGAAAAGAAAACTCGGGTCGGAACTCGAATCTTCGAAGGAAAACTAGATCCATTGTGGAAGAAAAAGAAATTCGAGTCGGAACTCGAATCCTGAAGGAAAAGTAGATCAATTATAAGGAAAGGAAATTCAAGTCGGAACTCGAATCCCGAAGGAAAACTAGATTAATTAGAAGGAAAGAAAATTTGAGTCAGAACTCGAATCCCGAAGGAAAACTAGACCGATTAGAAGGAAAGAAAATTCGAGTCGGAACTCGAATCCCGAAGGAAAACTAGACTAATTAGAAGGAAAGAAAATTCGAGTCGGAACTCGAATCCCGAAGAAAAACTAGACCGGTTAAAAGGAAAGGAAATTCGTGTCGGAACTCGAATCCTGAAGGAAAACTATACTGATTAGAAGGAAAGAAAATTTGAGTTGGAACTTGAATCCCGAAGGAAAACTAGACCGGTTAGAAGGAAAGAAAATTCGAGTCGAAACTCGAATCCCGAAGGAAAACTAGACTAATTAGAAGGAAAGAAAAGCGAGTCGGAACTCAAATCTCGAAAGAAAACTAGACCGGTTAGAAGGAAAGGAAATTCAAGTCAGAACTCGAATCACGAAGAAAAACTAGACTAGCATGGATTAGGTTTGAAAACATTAACCAGTAAACCAGATTTAGAAAGTTTGACCAATAAAAATTGGATTTTGAAAGATGTACCAGTGTGAATACCGGATTTTGGAAATAAACCAGTATAAGTACTGGATTTTGAAAATGGATCAGTACGAATACTGTTTTTGGAAGAATTACCAGCACAAACACTGGATTTAGAAAATTTTATTAGCACAAACACTGGATTTAGAAACTTTTACCAACACGAACACTGGTTTTTGAAAATCTTACCAGCACGAACACTGGTTTTTGAAAATTTACCAGCACGAACACTAGATTTAGAAAATTTTACCAGCACGAACACTGGTTTTTGAAAATCTTACCAGCACGAACACTGGATTTTTGAAAATTTACCCAACTAATTCTGATGAGAGATTTTCAATCTTTATCCTCATGATGACTTAGACAACTGTCGGGGTCTCAGGATTTATCCCTTATCCTGAATGGGTAGTTCAGGTTTATCCCTTAACCTGAAGGGAAAACTCAGGTTTATCCCTTAACCTGAAGGGGAAGTGAATTTGATGCAAATGAATGCATGCAAATGCAAATGAATGCAAATGTATGCAAAATGATGTAAATGAATGCACATGCATGCAAAACGAGAGATTTGTTTGATCCTGCCTGCATATAGGACGTTTTGAAAACAATTTTCAAAATAATGCCTCAGTGTAACTGAGAAAGAAGAATTTGACCATTATTAAAGAAAATAAATTGAGGAATTACAAAGGATGGAACAGAGGATTTAAGTATAGAAAATTTTTAAATGTTGAGCATTGATGGGGTCTGATAATTCCACATCATCGGCATTGATGAGCAGATATGAATTGCAGGGTAATGCTTCCTCGACAACATAAGGCCCTTCTCAATTCGGTGACCATTTGCCACCTGAGCAGTGCTTGAGATAGGTCGTTGATCTGAGCACTAGATCATTGATTTAGAATTTCCTTTCAATGACAAATTTTGCGTACTGCCTAGCTATCCTCTGACGATATGATTGAGTGTGCTCTGCTGCTCTGAGTATTCTTTCATCAAGCAAATCAAGTTGTACTAGCCGTTGTTGCTGATACTAATCAAGAGGTAATTCTAGAAGTGATGCAAATTATAGAGCAGGTTTCTGAACATGTAGAGGCAGTACTACTTCAGTTTCGTAGACAAGTTCTGACGGAGTAGCATTAGTTGGAGTTCGAATGGTGGTTCTGTATTGTGATCATCGCAAAATTTTTCCTCTTTCATCGGTTTCTCTCTCTTCCTTTTCTTTTCCTTTTCTAACCTCTATTTTCTTCCTTTTTGAAGGGAGAAAGATAAAAGATAGAAAAGAGAAAGAGAAGAGAAGAGGAAAGAAAGAAAAAAGAGAAGAGGAACTCTTTTGCGCGGTCTCACTTGACCTTGATTTGAGAAGTATTTAGAAAATTACTCGCCTTCGTTTTTGAAAATTATTGCGGGAAAATGGAGAGACGGGATTCGCTCGTCGGTACGAGGTTCGACCGAACCTGGCGCCTTTACCAGGGGTAATCGAACCAAGGATCGAATCTATGCCTTTTGCTTTGCCTAAATGTAATCTAAGAATTTATTCTAACTCTAGGAGATCTAAATGCACAAAGAATCATACTTGTGCAATGCAAGGATGTATGCTCTTTTTGAAAGAGATTTTGAAAAATTTCTAAGTTATTCTGAGATGAACTTGATAAGGGAGTGAAGAAATGTTGGAATCTAACTTGGAACTTGAGATAGATCAGAGGAGTTCTAAGTTTTTGAAGTAAATCAGGATTTGGAAGAATAAATGAGAAAGAATGACTTGAAGCTTTGAAATGAAAGGAAATGAAGTTTCAAAGTCAAAATCGACTTTGAATTTGGATTCGAATTTAGAAAAGGAAGTGAATACTTGAGATGGAATTGAATTTGGAATTTTAAGTTTGGAATGGATCTGAGATAATCAAATGGTATTTAAGAATAGAGATGGATTTAGGGAGTTCAGATGAGATCTGAAAATGGAATTGGATTTGAAATCTAGAATTGGGAATGGAGTTGGATCTAAAGATGGATTTAAGATCTGAGATTCGAGATAAAATTGGGTTCTGGATCCTAAGATGGATTTGGATCAGAAGTCTTGGATCCTAAGATGGATTCTGGATCTGAAGTCTGAGATCCAATGTTGAGTTGGACTATGGATCCTAAGATGGAACTGGATCTGAAGTCTAAGATCCAATTTGAGTGTTGAATCCTGGATCCTAAAATGAATTTAGAGTTTGTTAAATTCAGAAGATGAATCAAGAACTTCCAGATTTAAAAAATTAAATTTAGAATTTGAATCTTGAATATACAAATGAATTTCAAAGTCAATTTAGACCTTGAATTTTGAAGTTTGAATTTGAAATTTAGAAGATGAAGGGAATCTCAAAGTTAAATTGAACTTTGGATTTGATTTGGAGTTTTTGAATATAAATGAATTTGGAATTTCAAAGTTAAATTGAACTTTGAAATCTGATTTGAATTTGAATATAAAATGAGTTTGAAATCTCAAAGTTAGATGGAACTTTGAGATTTGAAAACGAAATAGAATTTTGAAAATTGAAAGAATGAATTGGATTTGATAAGGATTGAAGATAGATTTGAGGAAATTATTTACATTACTTGGAGTTTTTGAAGAGGAAATTTCGAAAATATGATGCAATTCTATCCTAAATGATGAATGAATTTAAATTTTTGAAATTGGATTTTGAAAAGCTATTTCATTCTTTAAATGAATTTAAAATAAGATTGAAGATATAATACATCCTTGACTATGGTCATCGAATGTATTATATAATAATCTATATTTAAATTCAGGTGAACAATGAAACACATTTGGTGCTTTTATAGAATTTAAAATGAAATTAACTCTCAATATACCCTGACTATGGCCATTGGTATATATTTTGAATTAATTTTAAGTTAAATTCTAATAAAAGAAGAAAAATATTTTAAAAAAAATATGATAAATTTTGAAAACGGATCCAGTGTGGATCCAGTGTTATTTTGTAAAAGATAAAAATACTAAGTTTTGTCCACACCCTGACTATGGTCATTGATGTGGATCATCAACTTAGGATTAATTTACCTCTTATGAAATGGTGCACGTGCCATTCGTGTTTCACCAATGTGAGATTTTGAGAAATAAAGGCGAAAAGCATGAAAACAAGTAATTCCTGGTATTTACAATGCACATTCATTCTATCTAAAATTGGAAATATAAATTCTCATTTAAAATCTAACTATTACAACATATAAAATCGAATTCACAACTCCAAGTAATGATATTTTCCATATATTCCCTGCAAAACAATTGATTAGCATGAAAAGAAGAGATAGATTGCACATATTATATAGATGTTAATGATAACATGCTCATATGCCAAGATATACATGATGGAAAGATGAGAAATGATATTAAACATATATACATATATATATATATATATATATATATATATATATATATGCATATAGGTATAGATATACATGAACATTCATATATATATATATACATATATATATGTATACACATATATATATATAGGTGGAAATGTTAAATGTGAAGGGACTATGGTTTTGATGAAGGATGATAGGTGTTGGGTGTTTCAGCAAGTAGGTGCTTTGTGGAGTGGTGTTTGTGTAATGAAGGTGAGAGGTAAAGATAGCCAGTAATTGCAGATGGTATGAGGATTTTGCATGTGAAGGAATATGGTGGTGAAGGCACAGACGCCCCTATGTGAGTGCACAAGAGATGAGAAAATAGTATATGCTGTGAACAAGTGGAGTTGCAGCAAGTGTAGAGGATTGATGACAATGTGCTGGGGTATTATTGTGTTATGAAGAAGGTGTGGAAATGATGGCTGGAAGGATTAGTGTAATGTATATGCAGGTGACTGAAATGGAGGTGTGGAGGGAGTGAAAACATTGTGATTACTATGGATGATGAACAACAGGAGTGGTGAGAGGTAAGGTCAGTGTGCTGTTGTAGCAATGTGCTATTGGATTGTATGTTAGATGACAATGTATCTAAGAAGATACAGTTACTGGAATTTTCTATGAAATGGTGACAGATATGGCTATAGGAATGGTTAGAGTAATAATTATACGACAGAAAAAAAAAATGAAGGTGTTACAGATGTGAATGGTGGTTTAAACTGTGAGGAGTTAGAAACATAGCAGCTGGAAAGGTGATAGGTGAAAGGGGAAAGATGGAGTAAACATGTTGTGTAGCTAATGTGAGGGGTTAATATGGTGTAAAATATACAAATGCTAGATATGAGGATGTAATGATGACAGTGAGGGTTCTATGGCAATGAATACTGCCATTTGCAGATATACCTATATCGGGTAGTAATGAAGAGATGTGAAGGAGAGATATTACTGCAACAGACCGATGCTATAACAAATGATGATAAAAGGGGATCGGTACGAAAGGTGATGGCTGAAGGGGTATTGGTACGAGTGATAGGGAGAGCAAATGCCACAGCACATTTTATCATGCAAAACTTGAAATGTTGTACTAAGGAAGGAAGATAAGGTGAATAGCTACAGCAAACGTAAGTGGAGCCAATGTGGGAGCAGTTGCGACTGACTGCAAATGAAGGTGCTAATGGTGACTGGAGTGATCATTCATTGTTAATGCTCTCATCACCAGAAGGCAGCTGCCTTGTATCTAATAATGGAATGATGGGCTGTGAAGGTTCTGCTGAACCGTGAATGTGTGACAGGCCACTGAGGATGTGATGTGGACTGTGAGAATACATGGTGTTTTGTGGAGGATGGGCACATGGTGGAATGAAAGGTTATAGCCACTGGAGGTGGGTGTTATGGCGACAACATAGGTACTGCCACGCTCTGTGAGTTCTTATTAGTTGATTATCTTCTAAAATTGCAAGGTGGCCTGATCTACTGCATCTAGTGATGCTGTAATTTGCTTTCAGCTGCCATAACATTGGCTTACCGTGATGTTGGCAAATGGACTCCAATGACATTAATGGATGAGTTTAGGCAAAATCCACCCATGGAGTCAAGCTTAATGACCAGAAAATCTAACACGATCTCCAACTAGCAATTTTCTCACAATATTAAACTACTTCCAGCATAGCTGGACCAGACAATTCCCAGCCAATAAGTTAAGCTCAAGCAGTATGACGAACATGGATTTTTTATAAACCAACATCTCAAGCAAATCATACACTACTCATTAATTTAAATATTTGATCAAGACAATAATGATAAGGCTTTAATAATGGATGTCATATTAGCCAGAATATAAAAATAAAATAACTTTCAATTACCTCTTTGCAGATTTTGTTACTGGTCAACTCTGCTCTTTGGCTTATTAAAACGTTGTGTCAACTTGGGGATGCTATCTTGAAGGTCTGCATTCTTCGGACAACTCCTTGAGGTTGGAAGGTTCTGAAGAAACAGCTCTTTGAATAACCTTGACATCAGACATAGCAGTAAAAGATCACTTTAGTTGAAATGAAACATATCTTTGGGCACGCTTGTTCTCATTCTCAAATCTGGGGGATGCTACCTTCCCAGAAATATCCTGATTGTGTAACTCTAGTTTCATGGCAAAAATGCAGAGTAATTTAATACCCTGTTCTAGAGAAATTAGATCAGGATTTGGTTTGCTTTCAGCAAACCAAATCTAAATCCGCCCTTGATCTTGGAATGACTGGTATAAACCTTGACGTTGCTGGGAGAGAACTAAGAGTTTTGGTTGGGCTTCATTGCCTCATTTCATCAAAAAAATATCAATTCAGGAGTTTCAAGTGGGTTCTGATAGAAATGGAAACAATATTCATATTGCAGAACAACTTCCAAATTCCATTAGAGAACGTTTCTTATAATGTGCACTTTTGGGTGGGCTAATCCCCACCACCTTAAATTCTGATTCTATTATACTGTGACACACCTCTCAACATGGATGCTTCGAACAATTGATTTATCAGGTACTTCAGAGCAAAATTTAGTGCTTACCAGACTTCTTCAAGCAACCGAACAAAAGCAGGATAAACAACCAATATGATAGATAACCAGTGAAACGTAAGACATAAAACATGTCTTTAAACCAGATGTATCTATGAGAGAAAGAAAATATAAGATGTAATATAGGAATCGACTGTGGTAAAGAGAAGAGAAAGAAAGAAAAAAAGAAAAGAAAAAATGAAAACAGAAAATCAATAACCCAAACAAGAAGATAATGAAATAAAAACAAATGACAATCAAAACAGGAAATGAAAGATCGAAGATAAGAAGAATGGTCATGAACAGAGGTTTAAATTTTCATAACAGAAGGAAGTCCAGATGAAGAAAGAACGAACCCCCTGAGGGTTTAAATCTTCATAGCAGGTGGATCGGTCCTGCTATATGCAGGCTGATCCCACCTGCGGTATCTCTTGACAGAACGAAAATGAAGAATCCCATCTAGCATTATCATATTTTTTTTTTTAAATTAACAGACGGGAACTAAAGGAAATAGCATATCAAAAGGAGGCCTCACCTGATGCAAATCGGGAAATCAAGATAACTAAAAAAAAAAAATATACACAATGCTAGAAAATAGAATCTACTATACCGTAGTAAAATACAAAAGAGGAGAAATATGTTGGAATAGTGTCTTTCCTGTTAATTTTGCACAGGGTGGATAGATCCTGCTATATGCAGGTCGATCTTACCTTTATGCTTTTTAATGGAAAATAAGAAAGAAGAGGGGTAAAAAAAAAGAAGAAAATGAGAAGTGCAGGATTGAATCATAAAGGCTATACAAAAATTCAAACAGAAAGGGAAGGAAGATGGGAAGAGGGGAGTCACTTACCTTGTCCGCCCAAGGGGAAGTTTCAGGGAGGGGGACCGAGAAACGATTCCGGTTTATTGATCTTCAGTTCAGAATGGAATTACGATGCCTTGTATATGATTATAATATGATGCTCTTTCTCAATGAAGTTATGCAGAAGACTTTCCTCCGAGCACCGGGTGGATTCGACTCCTTCAAACAAGAAAAGGAAAGAGAAATGGAGGGGAGAGGAAAAGGATCGAGAGAAGGTAAATGGTGGATGGAAGTGCAGGCGTTAAGGGCTTCTTCCCCCCAAGAGATCCCCCCCTTTCAGAGGCTGGGATGCCTCTTCTTTAAAGAAAGTTGCTGGCCCGTTTGTTGAAGATGGAAGGCTGACAGAAGAAGAAACTGTTAAAGATGGAGGGTAGGAATGAGAGGGAGGATCGTGCAAGAGATGGCTGTTGGGAGATTTTCTAAAATTCCCAGGAGGGGGCTCCTTTTCAAAACTTTTCTTAAAAAATGGTTTAAAAGGAGGTTTTTGGCAAAAATTCCATTTTCAAGTTTTTTTTAAAAACTATTTGCTTTTCCTTAATTTTTTTTTTTTTGATTTTGATATTGCTTTTCCATTTTTTTTTATATTTTTGTAGTAGAAAACTAAGGTTTTAAAAGAAAACAAAGTTTTAAACACTAAATTTTTATATTTTTCTGAGGAATATTTACAAAAGTATTTTTCTGAGAATTTTAGATCATTTCGGGGAAATTTCTTCAGAAGAATGGGTTTGGACCCAGGTTTTGAGAAAATGTTCGAGTTTTGACACTCGAATCGAGGAATACAATGCAAAGGATCAAAACAGATGTCGGAGGAACTCTACGAGCTATTTAAAAACTATTTTTGGTATTTTCTGTAATTTTAATTTAAAATTTGGACAACGAGGCTCAGATTTGGATCTGGACAGTGGATCCAGACCCGAAATCAATTTAAACATATAAAATGAATTTAATTTCAATAAAGCTTGAGAAATATATTGGAATTTAGATTTAAAAGAGACTCAATTGTTCAGAAAATGATATCAGGGGCAAAAAGGGAATATTTAAAAGATTTTGAAAAATTTGGGGTGTTCACAGATGCCCCTCTTTGCTACTAAGCCGGTTGAAAGCCGAGCTTAGTGGCAAAGAAAACACTCCAAATTTTGAAAAATGCCCCAGTCAGCAGATCTGAACTGGGTGTGGAAGAATTTGATTTAAAAGACATGGTTTTTCAGATTTAAAACTTTATCCTTGAATGGCTTGAGGGAGACGAAATCCTCGGAAATGATATGACTAAATAATAGAGATGAGGAAATCATGATGGGATTTTGGGTGAAGATCCCGAAATGAGGAAAGATAAGAATTTTGATCAAGTCTCATGGGTGAGACAAGATCAACTTTTCAGAATGACGCATGTTTAGCCCTTAGCCTGGATGGGACCGAGGACCTTGATGGGACATTTTGGCAAATGTTTCACGAGATGAAGCTCAAGTAGGATTTTATTCTGGAGGGATATACAAAGCATGGTTTTCTCGATGGGAAGAACCATGATGGGACTTGGAAGGAAAACACCTCGTCAACACGAGGGAAAACTCGTTGGAACGAGATTCAGGTTTAACCAAAACCTGAAAAGGAAGATACCTCGAGGGGCGAGGTTCAGGCTTAACCCTTAACCTGAAGGAGACGACCATACGGAATCCTCGGGTGAAGAGACCATGATGGGACCTTCGGAGTTTGGACGAACAAATCCAAAAGGGGTCTTGCGAAAGGAGGAAAGAAATGGGGTTCCCTAAAGCTTGAAAAATGGATGAACTTGGACGTCTCACTGCTGAGACTAAATCAACTTTTGAATTTAATGACCTCTTGCAGGAAGTACAGGTTTTGACCCTTAACCTGAGTGGGAACAACCATACGGATTTCTCGAAACCGTGATGGGACAGGAGAGATACTTCAACTGAATGGGGTAACTCTTCTGGAAATGGAAAGTAAGGAGATGTGAGACAAAATGAAGGATGAATAAGGTAACAGGAGGTGAATCTTTCGACGGGGTGAAAGATGAATAAGGCGAACCTTTTATCAAGGAGATGAATCTATTGACAAGGCGAAAGATGGAACAAGGCAAATCCTTTGGACAGGAGAAGGTGAGAGCGAAATATGAAGATGGCGATGAAGATGGCGATCCTTTTAGCAAGGAGAAGATAAAATATGAAGATATGGAGATGGCAATAGTAAGGAGAAGGCGAAATGTGAAATATGAAGAAGGCAATGCTTTTAACAAGGAGAATGCAAGATGTGAAATATGAAGAAGGCAATCCTTTTGGCAAAGGAGAAAGCAAAATATAACATATGAAGAAGGCAATCCTTTTGGTAAGGAGAAGGCAAAATGTAAGATATGAAGAAGGCAATAGTAAGAAAAAAGGCGAAATGTGAAATATGAAGAAGGCAATCAAGGAGAATGTAAGATGTGAAGTATGAAGAAGGCAATCCTTGTAACAAGGAGAATGTAAGATGTGAAATATGAAGAAGGCAATCCTTTTAACAGGGAGAAGGCAAAATGTAAGATATGAAGAAGACAATCCTTTTGGTAAGGAGAAGGCAAATCTTTTGATCAAGGTAAAAAGATGAGGAAGGCAATCATTTAATCAAGGAAAAAGGCAAATCTTTTGACAACGCAAAAAGACGGAGAAGGCAATTCTTTAATCAAGGAGAAAGGCAAGTCTTTCGACAAAGCGGAAGACGAAGAAGGCAATCCTTTTATTAAGGAGAAGGCGAGTCTCTCGACAAAGCGAAAGTCGGGGAAGGCAATCCTTTTATCAAGGAGAAGGCGAGTCTCTCGACAAAGCGAAAGACGGGGAAGGCAATCCTTTTATCAAGGAGAAGGCAAGAATGTAGGATATGAAGAAGACAATCCTTTTAACAAGGAAAAGGCAAGTCTCTCGACAAAGCGAAAGACGAGAAAGGCAATCATTTAATCAAGGAGAAAGGCAAATCTTTTGACAATGCAAAAAGACAGGGAAGGCGATCCTTTTATCAAGGAGAAGGCGAGTCTCTCGACAAAGCGAAAGGCGGAGAAGGCAATCCTTTCATCAAGAAGAAGGCGAGTCTTTCGACAGAGCGAAAGACGAAGAAGGCAATCCTTTCATCAAGGAGAAGGCGAGTCTCTCGAAAAAGCGAAAGACGAAGAAGGCAATCCTTTCATCAAGGAGAAGGCGAGTCTCTCGAAAAAGCGAAAGACGAAGAAGGCGATCCTTTCATCAAGAAGAAGGCGAGTCTCTCGAAAAAGCGAAAGATGGAGAAGGCAATCCTTTTATCAAGGAGAAGGCGAGTCTCTCGACAAAGCGAAAGACGAAGAAGGCAATCCTTTTATCAAGGAGAAGGCGAGTCTCTCGACAAATCGAAAGACGAGGAAGGCAACTCTTATGAAAGAGGGGAAGGCAACTCTTTCGACTACGCGAAGGAAGGAAAAGGCAACACCAAGATATATCCAAACAGATGTCAAGTTCTTATTTCTCATCAGGAAAGCTGGAAAATTTTGCCAAAATGATAACATTTATAGTTGTTTCAAGGTAATTGAAGGTAAGCACTTTTTGAAAGACGTTCCCTCTTCCACCTAGATTATTACCCCCAACTAGGTTAACTCTATAGAATCCAGGATCAAAGTCAAATTTAGTTGTTGGTCTTCTTCAAGGATGCTATCAAATTCCTTGATATGAAAGGAAAGGAAATATTCTTAGCTTCATAAAAGCGATTAAATGAAAGGATATTGATAGAAGAATTTCACACAGGTAAAGAAGATTCTTTGCAGTTTGGGCAGTTTGATATCCTGGGCATTTTTTCCCATGATGATCTTTTTGCACTCTTTTGAGTCATAGGGCTTTCTTGGTCTTTTTATCTCATCCTTTATTTTGGAGATGTACTGACTTTTCTCTCTTTTTCAAGGAAGGGTACGTCACAAACTCCTTCATCTTGGAGATGCTTCGATCCTTCATTTTCTCAAGGATTATATATGATGTTGGCTCAAAAGGTCTTTAGGTGATAGCAGAAATCAAATATCTTTTAGGGTTTGTCGGTAGGTCCATCACATTCGCCTTCATCTCGACGGTGATCCGAACTTTCCCTGGAAGGATCCGTCACAAACTCCGTCATCTTGGAGATGTTTCGAATCTTCTTTGGCCCCGGGGGTCTACTCGCTTAATTTGCCTTCATCTTGACGACAATTGAGAGATCCCTTTTGCGGATATTTTATTTTGCAGCTTAGCTGACTTGAGGAAACATGAATTGGGTAGGTTCTTTTCAGACTGCCGAGGATATTTCCACTGTCTTACTGCCAAAGAATAATCTTTAAGAATGTGTCATAGCTATGATCAATATCAACTCATTTATAACTCTTCTGCATCATTGAATATTTCCTTTACCGGTCATGTCGAAGATTTTTCTTCATCCTCTTGGTTGACCGACAGAAAATTGGAGTTTGAGCCTTTCTTCACAGAAGCTTCACCCTTTTGGAAGGAATACTTAAGGAGATTTGAGGAAATTCTTTATGTAATAAAAGTTTGAGATCAACAACTATTTTATGGCAATTTGGCAAGATATTCCTGAAATCCTTGATGACGAAACCTTTGCTTAACATCGAATCTTGACATATCAGTGGGATTCTGGGGAAGAATCCAACATGAGGCTGAATTCTGAAGGTAAATGTAAATTTAAAGTTCTGAAGGTAAGCTTGATATCAAACTGGATTCTGAAGGTAAGCCTTTGAAAGAGTATCTGAATCAGGACTCGGATTCTACAAGGAAAACAGGGAAATTCGAGTTTAAAAACTCGAATTTTCAAAGGGAAACTGGGAGGTTCAAGTCGGGGCTCGAATCTCAAGGGAAAACTTGAAAATTCGTTTATTGAAGGCAAGAAAACTCGAGATAAAACTCAAATTTTCGAAGGACAGCAGGAAGGTTCGAGTCAGGGCTCGAAAAACTTGAAAGTTCATTTATTGAGGGCAAGAAAACTCGAGATAAAACCCAAATTTTCGAAGGAAAGCAGGAAAGTTCGAGTCAGGGCTTGAATCAAAATTTTGAAGGTTTATTTATTGAAGGCAAGAAAACTTGAGATAAAACCCAAATTTTTGGAGGAAAACAGGAAAGTTCGAGTCAGGGCTCGAATTTTGGAAGGAAAACTTGAAAGTTTTATTTATTGAAGGAAAGAAAAATCAAGATAAAATTCAAAAAAAAAAATTTATTTTTTTTATAGGAAAGTTGGAAAGTTCGAGTCAGGGCTCGAATCTTGAAGGAAATTTTGGAAGTTCAGATTTTTGAAGGAAAGGAAGACTCGAGTTAAAACCCAAATCTTTGAAGGAGAGTTGGAGAGTTCAAGTCAAGGCTCGAACCTCGAGGAAAAAGTTGGAAGTTCGAATCGAAACTCGAATCGTAAAGAAGAATTGATGAGAAATTGATGGAAGATTGACAGAGTTTGAGGAAATTTGAGTAAAGATTGTAACCTGAGGGCTAACTGATCGGTCAGCCAAACACTAGCACGAGTGTTAGGCTTACCTGTATGAGTATTGAATTTTTCAAAAATGCCCCAGTGTAAGTACTGGGTTTTCTGATGGAGATTTGAAGAAAAAGGGGACACCGACATTCTTTAAGATACTTGAGATTTGAGCAAGAATGATTGTCGGCATTTTCAGGATTTTCGTTTATCCTGAAGGGGAAATGGAATAGACATTTTGATGAGAATTTAGAAAGGAATGATTCAGGTTTACCCCTTAACCTGAAAGGGGAGAAGAATAAAATTTATAAAAATGGAGAAGAAGAAAAGAAATTTATTTGAGAATTTATTTTGGAAAAGAATTCTCACAGGTAGCATTGTTGCTCCTATGAGGGGTTTCAGGATTAACACTTATCCTGAATGGGAAAAAGAATAAAATTTAAAGAGTTTTAATGAAGGGAAATTGATATAAATCTAGAAAATCAACAAAGATTGATAAAACTTGTATTTACAAAAGAATCTTCATAGGTAGCGTCATCGCGCCTACGAGGGATCTCAGGATTTTCCCTTATCCTGAATGGGAGCACCTCGAACAACGAGGGTCAGGTTTATCCCTTAACCTGAGCGGGAAAAATAAAAATAAAGGAAATACCTCATGGGAAAGAGGCATCAGGTTTATCCCTTAACCTGAAAGGGTAGAAGAATTGATAAAATTTTAATGGAATTCGAGGAAATATTTGATAAACTTGATAAAACTTGATAAGATTGATATAAACTTGACAAAAATATGAATAAAATGAATGAAACTGATAAAAATATAAAATTTAATTGAAATTTTATAAGATTTAAGAGGAAAAGGAGTTTTTCTGATCCTGCCTGCATATGGGATCTTGAAAGGAAAAATGTTCATTTAAAGGTAAGTGAAAAATCATTTTGGGAAGAAAATCTACCATAAGAAGAATGATCAGTGCGAGAACTGATCCTTCAAAATCAAACACGAGAGATCATCATAAGGGTCAAATTTTGACAACAATGGTTTTGAAAATCTAATTTTTGAAAAAGAAAAATCAACAACAAAATTGATTTCTAAAAATAACAGTTTGAAACTGATAACAAGATCAATACAAGAGTTGATCTTTGAAGATAATGTTTAAAAATTAACCTTGGAAGATAAGATCAATCACAGGGATTGATCTTTGAATATAATTATTTAAAACCCATTTTTGGAAGATAAGATCAATGCAAGGATTGATCTTTGAATATGAAGATTCGTAAAACCAAACTTGGAAGACAAGATCAACACAGGGGTTGATCTTTGACTATAATGATTTAAAATCAATTTTTTGGAAGATGAGACCAATGCCAGGATTGATCTCTGAATATAACGTTTTGAAAAACCACTTTTGGAAAATATGATCAACATAAGATTTGAGACCTATTTTGGAAGATAAGACCAACACAAGGGTTGATCCTTCAATGAAATGGTTCAAAAACCTTTTTTGGAAAACATGATCAACACGAGGGTTGATTTTTCAATGCAATGGTTCGAAAACCTATTTTTGAAGACATGATCAACACGAGGGTTGATTTTTTGACAAAGCTTGGACAGAAGAATATTTGAACTCTTTGGTCATAACAAAGACTTTTTTGAAATTTCATGATTTTTTGAAAAGGCCCTCATAGGTAATATCATTTCTCTCATGAATGATGTTAGGATTAGTCCCGCATTCTGAAAAGAACAGGAATTTAAATGCGGTTTTAATAGAAGCTGATGAAGAGATTTTTGAAATATAGATTTTCAAAAGCAAATGCCCCTATGTGGTAGAGAAAGAAAGTATTGTGATATTAGAGATATAAAGAAAATTGACATTTCATTCGACGAGCAAACTGAATCAAAGAACTGAAATATTTACAAGTATTTTGACCAAAAGGTCACAAAAAGACTGGGCTGATTGGCCCCCTACAAGATGACTGGTAAAAGGGAAGAAAAGTAGGAGAGTTCTGGCATCTTCAGTCTTCTGAGTAGCCCGGGAGAGACTTGGTCATGACGGCTAGGTCATCTTCCTCTTCGTCTTCAACAAAGAGACTCTTGTTGACGCAATCCTGAACAATATTTTTGAAGACGAAGCAGTGATCGGTGTCATGCCCCACTGCTCGATGGAACTTGCAGAACTGATTTGTGAACCTTCCCATGACCGTGGGAGGATCCGCGACTTTCGGGAGTTTAACCAATCCTTTGGCCAGCATGAATTCAAGGGCTTCTTCGAGCGTTTGCTTCAGAGGAGTGAACTCACGATCATTACTCCAACCTTCGCGCTTTATCTTTTCTTTCTGCGGAAAGCTAGACTGAGACGACTTGTTATTCTGCTTGGAAGACTTTTCCCTTTTAGCTGCGCCGTGGTTCTGACCATTCTTGCTGTCATTTTTGTTTCTTCTGCTGCTGTCGAGATCATTGCCAGGGGTATCAGCCGCATGAGTGAATTGCGCTTTCTTTTTCTGGTCTTGGATATTTTTGGCCAGAGGCATGCCCTCGTAAAGCCCACTTTCTATCCCTGCCTCGAGCCATTCGGCTTGTTCAATCAACTTGATAAAGGATTTTGCCGGAGAAGTGGCAATGAGGCTTCTCAGAGGCTGAGAGAAATTGCTGAGAATTATTTGCAATGCATGCTCCTCTGGAATGGGAACTTTCATCTTGTTGCAGGTACTTCTCCACCTGTGGATGAACTCTCCTGCTTTTTCAGTCTCATTCTGCTTTAGGTTGTAAAGGTGATTGAGTGTAGGAGAAACCTTAGTATTGAATAAGAAGCGCTCAATGAACAAATTTACCACTTTATCGAATTCTCGTAGTTCGATAGGATTGATGTGGTCAGCATACCACCTGGTTGCTATACCCTCCAGACTGCGGGGAAAACAGATGAACATAGCCCTGTTATCTTTTCTGAAGTGGCAACATTCTGCATAGAAGGTGGCTAAGTGGGCTTCAGGGTTGCCAGTCCCATCAAATTTGAGAAACTTGCGAGGAAGATTCTCCAGGTTATCGTCCCCATCTAGACCATCGTAAAAATCCTCGCCGGTGTAGGTCTGCTTGCCCTTACCCTTGGCTTGAATGTCCTTGATTGCTCGATTCATCTCCTTTATCTATTTACTCATTAGGTCCTCTGCTGGAGCCCCAGACTTGGGCTTGTTGACGGATTCGGGCTCTTCTGCAGCTATCTTTACAGACTGGCTCGGAGGATTCTGCTTCTAGACAATCTGCTCTTCTTCTTCTGACTCTTCCTCGATTGACTCTGATTCCTCAGAAGTAGTGTCTGGCTGTACCTTCTTCCTGATGATTCTGACTTGCTTCTTTACAGGCTTCTTCCTCAGCTTGCTTTTAGGAACTGCCTCTTTCAGTTTGGCCTCGGCTTGCTCTGACATTATCCTTGCCATCATCTTTTGGAACATGTCATACATAGCGGGGTCGATATCATCCTTCTTGTTCTGACACTGTCCCCTGACTGATTTAGGAGAGCTTAACTCTTTCGCCTCACTATCGCTGAGGTGAGGAACTGTTTCTTTTCCCGCTCTTGTCGTAACCATTTTTGAATATCAGTGCTCTCTCTGTAGAGGAAAGAGGAGGTTTTTAGACCAAAGGAACTTTATGGAGAAGTTTTTGACAAGAGGGAGGATTTAGTTTGAAATCTAAAAAATGTATCCCTTTACTAGGGATTGAGTATTGTGACAATTGCGCTGTTTACTCTACGAGGGAGAGTAACCAACTAAAATATGAAAGAAAATACCATTTCAAAAAGGATATCTCTTTGACGGAAAGAGATTTTTATGAAAATATAAACAAGAATATAAAAACAGAAGAAGAAAATAAAAGAAAAAATGGAATTTGAAAATCAATGGTAAGGATTTAAAATTTGAAGAACTTGCAGGCAGGATCAGGAGAATTTTTTTGAAGAAATTTAGAAGAAGAAGAAAAATACACCTGGGTTTTAGAAACAAAAGAAAATTTTTTTGAAGTATATACACAGGGTTTTGGAAAATATAAGGAAGATATATATATATATATAAAATATCATACAATCACAGATATATAAGTAAGGATGCACAAATAACACTCCCTAAAGCTGACTCTATATGCAATATTTGAAATGGCTGATAGGACCTTAATCCTAACTCTAAGATTTATATCATCTGATTCCAATCAAGGTATGCCGATATACTCAAGCTGAAGCTCGAAGTACATGGCATATAAGATATCTCTTCGGTTCTAAGGTAATGGCTTCCCAACATCCTTGAGCACCTACCGATATACCTCGGACTATGGCCCTTAGGTACGTGGTAGGGGGGCGCGAGCCCAAATAAGTGGTCCAGTTGTGAGGCTCTCTCCCGAACTATGGTTCAGTGAGACAGCCCAGCAACGTGAAGACCGGGACAATGTAGGTAGGGATATTTTCAAAATATGATCAACATGCAATAAAATCAGAAGGCTCTAATGCAAGTCCTAAAGAGATAGATTTAAATAAGAAGAAGCATACACTTGCATACATTGTTTTGCATTCAATCCCTAGAATCGAGGAGAGTTGTATTTAAGACCTAAGTCTAATGTGAGCATGGATATAATCTCCTCAATATGGTCCTACCAAACCATACTTAGATCCTATATGCAATGATGTCAGCTTTAGGATAGAGTCTAGGCTCCTAAGGTTTGCATGGAAATGAAGCTGACATATGTTAGAATAAAGACTTAGATTATATAAAAGCAAAGCAAAGGCATAGATCCAACCAGACGAAGACGGGTCCCATCACGGTCGCCAAACCTGTGATCATCGCAAAATTTTTCCTCTTTCGTCGGTTTCTCTTTCTTTCTTTTCTTTTTCTTTTCTAACCTCTATTTTCCTCCTTTTTCCTCCTTTTTGAAGGGAGAAAGATATAAGATAGAAAAGAGAAAGAGAAGAGAAGAGGAAAGAAAGAAAAAAGAGAAGAGGAACTCTTTTGCGCGGTCTCACTTGACCTTGATTTGAAAACATTTAGAAATTTAACTTGCCTCCGTTTTGAAAATATTGCGGGAAAAAAATGGAGAGACGGGATTCGCTTGTCGGTACGAGGTTCGACCGTTCCTGGCGCCTTTACCAGGGGTAATCGGACCAAGGATCGAATCTATGCCTTTTGCTTTGCCTAAATGTAATCTAAGAATTTATTCTAACTCTAGGAGATCTAAATGCACAAATAATCATACTTGTGCAATGCAAGGATGTATGCTCTTTTTGAAAGAGATTTTGAAAAATTTTCAAGTTATTCTGAGATGAACTTGATAAGGGAGTGAAGAAATGTTGGAATCTAACTTGGAACTTGAGATAGATCAGAGGAGTTCTAAGTTTTTGAAGTAAATTAGGATTTGGAAGAATAAATGAGAAAGAATGGCTTGAAGCTTTGAAATGAAAGGAAATGAAGTTTCAAAGTCAAAATCGACTTTGAATTTGGATTCGAATTTAGAAAAAGAAGTGAATACTTGAGATGGAATTGAATTTGGATTTTTAAGTTTGGAATGGATCTGAGATAATCAAATGGTATTTAAGAATAGAGATGGATTTAGGGAGTTCAGATGAGATCTGAAAATGGAATTGGATTTGAAATCTAGAATTGGGAATGGAGTTGGATCTAAAGATGGATTTAAGATCTGAGATCTGAGATCCGAGATAAAATTGGGTTCTGTATCTTAAGATGGATTTGGATCAGAAGTCTTGGATCCTAAGATGGATTTGGATCTGAAGTCTGAGATCCAATGTAGAGTTGGACTCTGGATCCTAAGATGGAACTGGATCTGAAGTCTAAGATCCAATTTGAGTGTTGAATCCTGGATCCTAAAATTAATTTAGAGTTTGTTAAATTCAGAAGATGAATCAAGAACTTCCAGATTTAAAAAAATGAAATTTAGAATTTGAATCTTGAATATACAAATGAATTTCAAAGTCAATTTAGACCTTGAATTTTGAAGTTTGAATTTGAAGTTTAGAAGATGAAGAGAATCTCAAAGTTAAATTGAACTTTGGATTTGATTTGGAGTTTTTGAATATAAATGAATTTGGAATTTCAAAGTTAAATTGAACTTTGAAATCTGATTTGAATTTGAATATAAAATGAGTTTGAAATCTCAAAGTTAGATGGAACTTTGAGATTTGAAAATGAAATAGAATTTTGAAAGTTGAAAGAATGAATTGGATTTGATAAGGATTGAAGATAGATTTAAGGAAAATATTTACATTACTTGGAGTTTTTGAAGAGAAAATTTCGGAAATATGATGCAATTCTATCCTAAATGATGAATGAATTTAAATTTTTGAAATTGGATTTTGAAAAGCTATTTCATTCTTTAAATGAATTTAAAATAAGATTGAAGATATAATACATCCTTGACTATGGTCATCGAATGTATTATATAATAATCTATATTTAAATTCAGGTGAAGAATGAAACACATTTGGTGCTTTTATAGAATTTAAAATGAAATTAACTCTCAATATACCCTGACTATGGCCATTGGTATATATTTTGAATTAATTTTAAGTTAAATTCTAATAAAAGAAGAAAAATATTTTAAGAAAAATATGATGAATTTTGAAAACGGATCCAGTGTGGATCCAGTGTTATTTTGTAAAAGATAAAAATACTAAATTTTGTCCACACCCTGACTATGGTCATTGATGTGGATCATCAACTTAGGATTAATTTACCTCTTACAAAATGGTGCAAGCCATTCGTGTTTCACCAATGTGAGATTTTGAGAAATAAAGGCAAAAGCATGAAAACAAGTAATTCCTGGTATTTACAATGCACATTTATTCTATCTAAAACTGGAAATATAAATTCTCATTTAAAATCTAACTATTACAACATATAAAATCGAATTCACAACTCCAAGTAATGATATTTTCCATATATTCCCTGCAAAACAATTGATTAGCATGAAAAGAAGAGAGTGATTGCATATATTATATAGATGTTAATGATAACATGCTCATATGCCAAGATATACATGATGGAAAGATGAGAAATGATATTAAACATATATACATATATATATATATATATATATATATATATATATATATATGCATATAGGTATAGATATACATGAACATTCATATATATATATATACATATATATATGTATACACATATATATATATATATATATATATATATATAGGTGGAAATGTTAAATGTGAAGGGACTATGGTTTTGATGAAGGATGATAGGTGTCGGGTGTTTCAGCAAGTAGGTGCTTTGTGGAGTGGTGTTTGTGTAATGAAGGTGAAAGTTAAAGATAGCCAGTAATTGCAGATGGTATGAGGATTTTGCATGTGAAGGAATATGGTGGTGAAGGCACAGACGCCCCTATGTGAGTGCACAAGAGATGAGAAAATAGTATATGCTGTGAACAAGTGGAGTTGCAGCAAGTGTAGAGGATTGATGGCAATGTGCTGGGGTATTATTGTGTTATGGAGAAGGTGTGGAAGTGATGGCTGGAAGGATTAGTGTATTGTATATGCAGGTGACTGAAATGGAGGTGTGGAGGGAGTGAAAACATTGTGATTACTATGGATGATGAACAACAGGAGTGGTGAGAGGTAAGGTCAGTGTGCTGCTGTAGCAATGTGCTATTGGATTGTATGTTAGATGACAATGTATCTAAGAAGATACAGTTACTGGAATTTTCTATGAAATGGTGACAGATATGGCTGTAGGAATGGCTAGAGTAATAATTATACGACAAAAAATAAAAATGAAGGTGTTAGAGATGTGAATGGTGGTTTGAACTGTGAGGAGTTAGAAACATAGCAGCTGGAAAGGTGATAGGTGAAAGGGGAAAGATGGAGTAAACATGTTGTGTAGCTAATGTGAGGGGTTAATATGGTGTAAAATATACAGATGCTAGATATGAGGATGTAATGATGACAGTGAGGGTTCTATGGCAATGAATACTGCCATTTGCAGATATACCTATATCGGGTAGTAATGAAGAGATGTGAATGAGAGATATTACTGCAACAGACCGATGCTATAACAAATGATGATAAAAGGGGATCGGTACGAAAGGTGATGGCTGAAGGGGTATTGGTACGAGTGATAGGGAGAGCAAATGCCACAACACATTTTATCATGCAAAACTTGAAATGTTCTACTGAGGAAGGAAGATAAGGTGAATAGCTACAGCAAACGTAAGTGGAGCCAATGTGGGAGCAGTTGCGACTGACTGCAAATGAAGGTGCTAATGGTGACTGGAGTGATCATTCATTGTTAATGCTCTCATCACCAGAAGGCTGCCTTGTATCTAATAATGGAGTGATGGGCTATGAAGGTTCTGCTGAACCGTGAATGTGTGACAGGCCACTGAGGATGTGATGTGGACTGTGAGAATACATGGTGTTTTGTGGAAGATGGGCACATGGTGGAATGAAAGGTTATAGCCACTGGAGGTTGGTGTTATGGCGACAACATAGGTACTGCCACGCTCTGTGAGTTCTTATTAGTTGATTATCTTCTAAAATTGCAAGGTGGCCTGATCTACTGCATCTAGTGATGCTGTAATTTGCTTTCAGCTGCCATAACATTGGCTTACCGTGATGTTGGCAAATGGACTCCAATGACATTAATGGATGAGTTTAGGCAAAATCCACCCATGGAGTCAAGCTTAATGACCAGAAAATCTAACACGATCTCCAACTAGCAATTTTCTCACAATATTAAACTACTTCCAGCATAGCTGGACCAGACAATTCCCAGCCAATAAGTTAAGCTCAAGCAGTATGACGAACATGGATTTTTTATAAACCAACATCTCAAGCAAATCATACACTACTCATTAATTTAAATATTTGATCAAGACAATAATGATAAGGCTTTAATAATGGATGTCATATTAGCCAGAATATAAAAATAAAATAACTTTCAATTACCTCTTTGCAGATTTTGTTACTGGTCAACTCTGCTCTTTGGCTTATTAAAACGTTGTGTCAGCTTGGGGATGCTATCTTGAAGGTCTGCATTCTTCGGACAACTCCTTGAGGTTGGAAGGTTCTGAAGAAACAACTCTTTGAATAACCTTGACATCAGACATAGCAGTAAAAGATCACTTTAGTTGAAATGAAACATATCTTTGGGCACGCTTGTTCTCATTCTCAAATCTGAGGGATGCTACCTTCCCAGAAATATCCTGATTGTGTAACTCTAGTTTCATGGCAAAAATGCAGAGTAATTTAATACCCTGTTCCAGAGAAATTAGATCAGGATTTGGTTTGCTTTCAGCAAACCAAATCTAAATCCGCCCTTGATCTTGGAATGACTGGTATAAACCTTGACGTTGCTGGGAGAGAACTAAGAGTTTTGGTTGGGCTTCAGTGCCTCATTTCATCAAAAAAATATCAATTCAGGAGTTTCAAGTGGGTTCTGATAGAAATGGAAACGATATTCATATTGCAGAACAACTTCCAAATTCCATTAGAGAACGTTTCTTATAATGTGCACTTTTGGGTGGGCTAATCCCCACCACCTTAAATTCTGATTCTATTATACTGTGACACACCTCTCAACATGGATGCTTCGAACAATTGATTTATCAGGTACTTCAGAGCAAAATTTAGTGCTTACCAGACTTCTTCAAGCAGCCAAACAAAAGCAGGATAAACAACCAATATGATAGATAACCAGTGAAACGTAAGACAAAAAACATGTCTTTAAACCAGATGTATCTATGAGAGAAAGAAAATATAAGATGTAATATAGGAATCGACTGTGGTAAAGAGAAGAGAAAGAAAGAAAAAAAGAAAAGAAAAAATGAAAACAGAAAATCAATAACCCAAACAAGAAGATAATGAAATAAAAACAAATGACAATCAAAACAGGAAATGAAAGATCGAAGATAAGAAGAATGGTCATGAACAGAGGTTTAAATTTTCATAACAGAAGGAAGTCCAGATGAAGAAAGAACGAACCCCCTGAGGGTTTAAATCTTCATAGCAGGTGGATCGGTCCTGCTATATGCAGGCTGATCCCACCTGCGGTATCTCTTGACAGAACGAAAATGAAGAATCCCATCCAGCAATATCATTTTTTTTTTTTTTAAATTAAAAGACGGGAACTAAAGGAAATAGCATATCAAAAGGAGGCCTCATCTGATGCAAATCGGGAAATCAAGATAACTAAAAAAAAAAAAGATACACAATGCTAGAAAATAGAATCTACTATACCGTAGTAAAATACAAAAGAGGAGAAATATGTTGGAATAGTGTCTTTCCTGTTAATTTTGCACAGGGTGGATCGATCTTGCTATATGCAGGTCGATCTTACCTTTATGCTTTTTAATGGAAAATAAGAAAGAAGAGGGGTAAAAAAAAAGAAGAAAATGAGAAGAGCAGGATTGAATCATAAAGGCTATACAAAAATTCAAACAGAAAGGGAAGGAAGATGGGAAGAGGGGAGTCACTTACCTTGTCCGCCCAAGGGGAAGTTTCAGGGAGGGGGACAGAGAAACGATTCCGGTTTATTGATCTTCAGTTCAGAATGGAATTACGATGCCTTGTATATGATTATAATATGATGCTCTTTCTCAATGAAGTTATGCAGAAGACTTTCCTCCGAGCACCGAGTGGATTCGACTCCTTCAAACAAGAAAAGGAAAGAGAAAAGGAGGGGAGAGGAAAAGGATCGAGAGAAGGTAAATGGTGGATGGAAGTGCAGGCGTTAATGGCTTCTTCCCCCCAAGAGATCCCCCCCTTTCAGAGGCTGGGATGCCTCTTCTTTAAAGAAAGTTGCTGGCCCGTTTGTTGAAGATGGAAGGCTGACAGAAGAAGAAACTGTTGAAGATGGAGGGTAGGAATGAGAGGGAGGATCGTGCGGGAGATGGCTGTTGGGAGATTTTCTAAAATTCCCAGGAGGAGGCTCCTTTTCAGAACTTTTCTTAAAAAATGGTTTAAAAGGAGGTTTTTGGCAAAAATTCCATTTTCAAGTTTTTTTTAAAAACTATTTGCTTTTCCTCAATTTTTTTTTTTTTGATTTTCATATTGCTTTTCCATTTTTTTTTATATTTTTGTAGTAGAAAACTAAGGTTTTAAAAGAAAACAAAGTTTTAAACACTAAATTTTTGTATTTTTCTGAGGAATATTTACAAAAGTATTTTTCTGAGAATTTTAGATCATTTCAGGGAAATTTCTTCAGAAGAATGGGTTTGGACCTAGGTTTTGAGAAAATGTTCGAGTTTTGACACTCGAATCGAGGAATACAATGCAAAGGATCAAAACAGATGTCGGAGGAACTGTCCGAGCTATTTAAAAACTATTTTTGGTATTTTCTATAATTTTAATTTAAAATTTGGACAACGAGGCTCAGATTTGAATCTGGACAATGGATGCAGACCCGAAATCAATTTAAACATATAAAATGAATTTAATTTCAATAAATCTTGAGAAATATATTGGAATTTAGATTTAAAAGAGACTCAATTGTTCAGAAAATGATATCAGGGGCAAAAAGGGAATATTTAAAAGATTTTGAAAAATTTGGGGTGTTCACAGATGCCCCTCTTTGCTACTAAGCCGGTTGAAAGCCGAGCTTAGTGGCAAAGAAAACACTCCAAATTTTGAAAAATGCCCCAGTCAGCAGATCTGAACTGGGTGTGGAAGAATTTGATTTAAAAGACATGGTTTTTCAGATTTAAAACTTTATCCTTGAATGGCTTGAGGGAGACGAAATCCTCGGAAATGATATGACTAAATAATAGAGATGAGGAAATCATGATGGGATTTTGGGTGAAGATCCCGAAATGAGGAAAGATAAGAATTTTGATCAAGTCTCATGGGTGAGACAAGATCAACTTTTCAGAATGACGCATGTTTAGCCCTTAGCCTGGATGGGACCGAGGACCTTGATGGGACATTTTGGCAAATGTTTCACGAGATGAAGCTCAAGTAGGATTTTATTCTGGAGGGATATACAAAGCATGGTTTTCTCGATGGGAAGAACCATGATGGGACTTGGAAGGAAAACACCTCGTCAACACGAGGGAAAACTCGTTGGAACGAGATTCAGGTTTAACCAAAACCTGAAAAGGAAGATACCTCGAGGGGCGAGGTTCAGGCTTAACCCTTAACCTGAAGGAGACGACCATACGGAATCCTCGGGTGAAGAGACCATGATGAGACCTTTGGAGTTTGGACGAACAAATCCGAAAGGGGTCTTGCGAAAGGAGGAAAGAAATGGGGTTCCCTAAAGCTTGAAAAATGGATGAACTTGGACGTCTCACTGCTGAGACTAAATCAGCTTTTGAATTTAATGACCTCTTGCAGGAAGTACAGGTTTTGACCCTTAACCTGAGTGGGAACAACCATACGGATTTCTCGAAACCGTGATGGGACAGGAGAGATACTTCAACTGAATGGGGTAACTCTTCTGGAAATGGAAATTAAGGAGATATGAGACAAAATGAAGGATGAATAAGGTAATAGGAGGTGAATCTTTCGACGGGGTGAAAGATGAATAAGGCGAACCTTTTATCAAGGAGATGAATCTATTGACAAGGCGAAAGATGGAACAAGGCAAATCCTTTGGACAGGAGAAGGTGAGAGTGAAATATGAAGATGGCGATCCTTTTAGCAAGGAGAAGATAAAATATGAAGATATGGAGATGGCAATAGTAAGGAGAAGGCGAAATGTGAAATATGAAGAAGGCAATGCTTTTAACAAGGAGAATGCAAGATGTGAAATATGAAGAAGGCAATCCTTTTGGCAAAGGAGAAAGCAAAATATAACATATGAAGAAGGCAATCCTTTTGGTAAGGAGAAGGCAAAATGTAAGATATGAAGAAGGCAATAGTAAGAAAAAAGGCGAAATGTGAAATATGAAGAAGGCAATCAAGGAGAATGTAAGATGTGAAGTATGAAGAAGGCAATCCTTGTAACAAGGAGAATGTAAGATGTGAACTATGAAGAAGGCAATCCTTTTAACAGGGAGAAGGCAAAATGTAAGATATGAAGAAGGCAATCCTTTTGGTAAGGAGAAGGCAAATCTTTTGATCAAGGTAAAAAGATGAGGAAGGCAATCATTTAATCAAGGGAAAAGGCAAATCTTTTGACAACGCAAAAAGACGGAGAAGGCAATTCTTTAATCAAGGAGAAAGGCAAGTCTTTCGATAAAGCGGAAGACGAAGAAGGCAATCCTTTTATTAAGGAGAAGGCGAGTCTCTCGACAAAGCAAAAGTCGGGGAAGGCAATCCTTTTATCAAGGAGAAGGCGAGTCTCTCGACAAAGCGAAAGACGGGGAAGGCAATCCTTTTATCATGGAGAAGGCAAGAATGTAGGATATGAAGAAGACAATCCTTTTAACAAGGAAAAGGCAAGTCTCTCGACAAAGCGAAAGACGAGGACGGCAATCATTTAATCAAGGAGAAAGGCAAATCTTTTGACAATGCAAAAAGACAGGGAAGGCGATCCTTTTATCAAGGAGAAGGCGAGTCTCTCGACAAAGCGAAAGGCGGTGAAGGCAATCCTTTCATCAAGAAGAAGGCGAGTCTTTCGACAGAGCGAAAGACGAAGAAGGCAATCCTTTCATCAAGGAGAAGGAGAGTCTCTCGAAAAAGCGAAAGACGAAGAAGGCAATCCTTTCATCAAGGAGAAGGCGAGTCTCTCGAAAAAGCGAAAGACGAAGAAGGCAATCCTTTCATCAAGGAGAAGGCGAGTCTCTCGAAAAAGCGAAAGATGGAGAAGGCAATCCTTTTATCAAGGAGAAGGCGAGTCTCTCGACAAAGCGAAAGACGAGGAAGGCAATCCTTTTATCAAGGAGAAGGCGAGTCTCTCGACAAATCGAAAGACGAGGAAGGCAACTCTTATGAAAGAGGGGAAGGCAACTCTTTCGACTACGCGAAGGAAGGAAAAGGCAACATCAAGATATATCCAAACAGATGTCAAGTTCTTATTTCTCATCAGGAAAGTTGGAAAATTTTGCCAAAATGATAACATTTATAGTTGTTTCAAGGTAATTGAAGGTAAGCACTTTTTGAAAGACGTTCCCTCTTCCACCTAGATTATTACCCCCAACTAGGTTAACTCTATAGAATCCAGGATCAAAGTCAAATTTAGTTGTTGGTCTTCTTCAAGGATGCTATCAATTTCCTTGATATGAAAGGAAAGAAAATATTCTTAGCTTCATAAAAGTGATTAAATGAAAGGATATTGATAGAAGAATTTCACACAGGTAAAGAAGATTCTTTGTAGTTTGGGCAGTTTGATATCTTGGGCATTTTTTCCCATGATGATCTTTTTGCACTCTTTTGAGTCATAGGGCTTTCTTAGTCTTTTTATATCATCCTTTATTTGGGAGATGTACTGACTTTTCTCTCTTTTTCAAGGAAGGGTACGTCACAAACTCCTTCATCTTGGAGATGCTTCGATCCTTCATTTTCTCAAGGATTATATATGATGTTGGCTCAAAAGGTCTTTAGATGATAGCAGAAATCAAATATCTTTTAGGGTTTGTCGGTAGGTCCATCACATTCGCCTTCATCTCGACGGTGATCCAAACTTTCCCTGGAAGGATCCGTCACAAACTCCGTCATCTTGGAGATGTTTCGAATCTTCTTTGGCCCCGGGGGTCTACTCGCTTAATTTGCCTTCATCTTGACGACAATTGAGAGATCCATTTTGCGGATATTTTATTTTGCAGCTTAGCTGACTTGAGGAAACATGAATTGGGTAGGTTCTTTTCAGACTGCCGAGCATATTTCCACTGTCTTACTGCCAAAGAATAATCTTTAAGAATGTGTCATAGCTATGATCAATATCAGCTCATTTATAACTCTTCTGCATCATTGAATATTTCCTTTACCGGTCATGTCGAAGATTTTTCTTCATCCTCTTGGTTGACCGACAGAAAATTGGAGTTTGAGCCTTTCTTCACAGAAGCTTCACCCTTTTGGAAGGAATACTTAAGGAGATTTGAGGAAATTCTTTATGTAATAAAAGTTTGAGATCAACAACTATTTTATGGCAATTTGGCAAGATATTCCTGAAATCCTTGATGACGAAACCTTTGCTTAACATCGAATCTTGACATATCAGTGGGATTCTGGGGAAGAATCCAACATGAGGCTGAATTCTGAAGGTAAATGTAAATTTAAAGTTCTGAAGGTAAGCTTGATATGAAACTGGATTCTGAAGGTAAGCCTTTGAAAGAGTATCTGAATCAGTACTCGGATTCTACAAGGAAAACAGGGAAATTCGAGTTTAAAAACTTGAATTTTCAAAGGGAAACTGGGAGGTTCAAGTCGGGGCTCGAATCTCAAGGGAAAACTTGAAAATTCGTTTATTGAAGGCAAGAAAACTCGAGATAAAACTCAAATTTTCGAAGGACAGCAGGAAGGTTCGAGTCAGGGCTCGAAAAACTTGAAAGTTCATTTATTGAGGGCAAGAAAACTCGAGATAAAACCCAAATTTTCGAAGGAAAGCAGGAAAGTTCGAGTCAGGGCTCGAATCAAAATTTTGAAGGTTTATTTATTGAAGGCAAGAAAACTTGAGATAAAACCCAAATTTTTGGAGGAAAACAGGAAAGTTCGAGTCAGGGCTCGAATTTTGGAAGGAAAACTTGAAAGTTTTATTTATTGAAGGAAAGAAAAATCAAGATAAAATTCAAAAAAAAAAATTATTTTTTTTTATAGGAAAGTTGGAAAGTTCGAGTCAGGGCTCTAATCTTGAAGGAAATTTTGGAAGTTCAGATTTTTGAAGGAAAGGAAGACTCGAGTTAAAACCCAGATCTTTGAAGGAGAGTTGGAGAGTTCAAGTCAAGGCTCGAACCTCGAGGAAAAAGTTGGAAGTTCGAATCGAAACTCGAATCGTAAAGAAGAATTGATGAGAAATTGATGGAAGATTGACAGAGTTTGAGGAAATTTGAGTAAAGATTGTAACCTAAGGGCTAACTGATCGGTCAGCCAAACACTAGCACAAGTGTTAGGCTTACCTGTACGAGTATTGAATTTTTCAAAAATGCCCCAGTGTAAGTTCTGGGTTTTCTGATGGAGATTTGAAGAAAAAGGGGACACCGACATTCTTTAAGATACTTGAGATTTGAGCAAGAATGATTGTCGGCATTTTCAGGATTTTCGCTTATCCTGAAGGGTAAATGGAATAGACATTTTGATGAGAATTTAGAAAGGAATGATTCAGGTTTACCCCTTAACCTGAAAGGGGAGAAGAATAAAATTTATAAAAATGGAGAAGAAGAAAAGAAATTTATTTGAGAATTTATTTTGGAAAAGAATTCTCACAGGTAGCATTGTTGCTCCTATGAGGGGTTTCAGGATTAACACTTATCCTGAATGGGAAAAAGAATAAAATTTAAAGAGTTTTAATGAAGGGAAATTGATATAAATCTAGAAAATCAACAAAGATTGATAAAACTTGTATTTACAAAAGAATCTTCATAGGTAGCGTCATCGCGCCTACGAGGGATCTCAGGATTTTCCCTTATCCTGAATGGGAGCACCTCGAACAACGAGGGTCAGGTTTATCCCTTAACCTGAGCGGGAAAAATAAGAATAAAGGAAATACCTCATGGGAAAGAGGCATCAGGTTTATCCCTTAACCTGAAAGGGTAGAAGAATTGATAAAATTTTAATGGAATTCGAGGAAATATTTGATAAACTTGATAAAACTTGATAAGATTGATATAAACTTGACAAAAATATGAATAAAATGAATGAAACTGATAAAAATATAAAATTTAATTGAAATTTTATAAGATTTAAGAGGAAAAGGAGTTTTCTGATCCTGCCTGCATATGGGATCTTGAAAGGAAAAATGTTCATTTAAAGGTAAGTGAAAAATCATTTTGGGAAGAAAATCTACCATAAGAAGAATGATCAGTGCGAGAACTGATCCTTCAAAATCAAACACGAGAGATCATCATAAGGGTCAAATTTTGACAGCAATGGTTTTGAAAATCTAATTTTTGAAAAAGAAAAATCAACAACAAAATTGATTTCTAAAAATAACAGTTTGAAACTGATAACAAGATCAATACAAGAGTTGATCTTTGAAGATAATGTTTAAAAATCAACCTTGGAAGATAAGATCAATCACAGGGATTGATCTTTGAATATAATGATTTAAAACCCATTTTTGGAAGATAAGATCAATGCAAGGATTGATCTTTGAATATGACGATTCGTAAAACCAAACTTGGAAGACAAGACCAACACAGGGGTTGATCTTTGACTATAATGATTTAAAATCAATTTTTTGGAAGATGAGACCAATGCCAGGATTGATCTCTGAATATAACGTTTTGAAAAACCACTTTTGGAAAATATGATCAACATAAGATTTGAGACCTATTTTGGAAGATAAGACCAACACAAGGGTTGATCCTTCAATGAAATGGTTCAAAAACCTTTTTTGGAAAACATGATCAACACGAGGGTTGATTTTTCAATGCAATGGTTCGAAAACCTATTTTTGAAGACATGATCAACACGAGGGTTGATTTTTTGACAAAGCTTGGACAAAAGAATATTTGAACTCTTTGGTCATAACAAAGACTTTTTTGAAATTTCATGATTTTTTGAAAAGGCCCTCATAGGTAATATCATTTCTCTCATGAATGATGTTAGGATTAGTCCCGCATTCTGAAAAGAACAGGAATTTAAATGTGGTTTTAATAGAAGCTGATGAAGAGATTTTTGAAATATAGATTTTCAAAAGCAAATGCCCCTATGTGGCAGAGGAAGAAAGTATTGTGATATTAGAGATATAAAGAAAATTGACATTTCATTCGACGAGCAAACTGAATCAAAGAACTGAAATATTTATAAGTATTTTGACCAAAAGGTCACAAAAAGACTGGGCTGATTGGCCCCCTACAAGATGACTGGTAAAAGGGAAGAAAAGTAGGAGAGTTCTGGCATCTTCAGTCTTCTGAGTAGCCCGGGAGAGACTTGGTCATGATGGCTGGGTCATCTTCCTCTTCGTCTTCAACAAAGAGACTCTTGTGGACGCAATCCTGAACAATATTTTTGAAGACGAAGCAGTGATCGGTGTCATGCCCCACTGCTCGATGGAACTTGCAGAACTGATTTGTGAACCTTCCCATGACCGTGGGAGGATCCGCGACTTTCGGGAGTTTAACCAATCCTTTGGCCAACATGAATTCAAGGGCTTCTTCGAGCGTTTGCTTCAGAGGAGTGAACTCACGATCATTACTCCAACCTTCGCGCTTTATCTTTTCTTTCTGCGGAAAGCTAGACTGAGACGACTTGTTATTCTGCTTGGAAGACTTTTCCCTTTTAGCTGCGCCGTGGTTCTGACCATTCTTGCTGTCATTTTTGTTTCTTCTGCTGCTGTCGAGATCATTGCCAGGGGTATCAGCCGCATGAGTGAACTGCGCTTTCTTTTTCTAGTCTTGGATATTTTTGGCCAGAGGCATGCCCTCGTAAAGCCCACTTTCTATCCCTGCCTCGAGCCATTCGGCTTGTTCAATCAACTTGATAAAGGATTTTGCCGGAGAAGTGGCAATGAGGCTTCTCAGAGGCTGAGAGAAATTGCTGAGGATTATTTGCAATGCATGCTCCTCTGGAATGGGAACTTTCATCTTGTTGCAGGTACTTCTCCACCTGTGGATGAACTCTCCTGCTTTTTCAGTCTCATTCTGCTTTAGGTTGTAAAGGTGATTGAGTGTAGGAGAAACCTTAGTATTGAATAAGAAGCGCTCAATGAACAAATTTACCACTTTATCGAATTCTCGTAGTTCGATAGGATTGATGTGGTCAGCATACCACCTGGCTGCTATACCCTCCAGACTGCGGGGAAAACAGATGAACAGAGCCCTGTTATCTTTTCTGAAGCGGCAACATTCTGCATAGAAGGTGGCTAAGTGGGCTTCAGGGTTGCCAGTCCCATCAAATTTGAGAAACTTGCGAGGAAGATTCTCTAGGTTATCGTCCCCATCTAGACCATCGTAAAAATCCTCGCCGGTGTAGGTCTGCTTGCCCTTACCCTTGGCTTGAATGTCCTTGATTGCTCGATTCATCTCCTTTATCTATTTACTCATTAGGTCCTCTGCTGGAGCCCCAGACTTGGGCTTGTTGACGGATTCGGGCTCTTCTGCAGCTATCTTTACAGACTGGCTCGGAGGATTCTGCTTCTAGACAATCTGCTCTTCTTCTTCTGACTCTTCCTCGATTGACTCTGATTCCTCAGAAGTAGTGTCTGGCTGTACCTTCTTCCTGATGATTCTGACTTGCTTCTTTACAGGCTTCTTCCTCAGCTTGCTTTTAGGAACTGCCTCTTTCAGTTTGGCCTCGGATTGCTCTGACATCATCCTTGCCATCATCTTTTGGAACATGTCATACATAGCGGGGTCGATATCATCCTTCTTGTTCTGACTCTGTCCCCTGACTGATTTAGGAGAGCTTAACTCTTTCGCCTCACTATCGCTGAGGTGAGGAACTGTTTCTTTTCCCGCTCTTGTCGTAACCATTTTTGAATATCAGTGCTCTCTCTGTAGAGGAAAGAGGAGGTTTTTAGACCAAAGGAACTTTATGGAGAAGTTTTTGACAAGAGGGAGGATTTAGTTTGAAATCTAAAAAATGTATCCCTTTACTAGGGATTGAGTATTGTGACAATTGCGCTGTTTACTCTACGAGGGAGAGTAACCAACTAAAATATGAAAGAAAATACCATTTCAAAAAGGATATCTCTTTGACGGAAAGAGATTTTTATGAAAATATAAACAAGAATATAAAAACAGAAGAAGAAAATAAAAGAAAAAATGGAATTTGAAAATAAATGGTAAGGATTTAAAATTTGAAGAACTTGCAGGCAGGATCAGGAGAATTTTTTTGAAGAAATTTAGAAGAAGAAGAAAAATACACCTGGGTTTTAGAAACAAAAGAAATTTTTTTTGAAGTATATACACAGGGTTTTGGAAAATATAAGGAAGATATATATATATAAAATATCATACAATCACAGATATATAAGTAAGGATGCACAAATAGCACTCCCTAAAGCTGACTCTATATGCAATATTTGAAATGGATGATAGGACCTTAATCCTAACTCTAAGATTTATATCATCTGATTCCAATCAAGGTATGCCGATATACTCAAGCCGAAGCTCGAAGTACATGGCATATAAGATATCTCTTCGGTTCTAAGGTAATGGCTTCCCAACATCCTTGAGCACCTACCGATATACCTCGGACTATGGCCCTTAGGTACGTGGTAGGGGGGCGCGAGCCCAAATAAGTGGTCCAGTTGTGAGGCTCTCTCCCGAACTATGGTTCAGTGAGACAGCCCAGCAACGTGAAGACCGGGACAATGTAGGTAGGGATGTTTTCAAAATATGATCAACATGCAATAAAATCAGAAGGCTCTAATGCAAGTCCTAAAGAGATAGATTTAAATAAGAAGAAGCATACACTTGCATACATTGTTTTGCATTCAATCCCTAGAATCGAGGAGAGTTGTATTTAAGACCTAAGTCTAATGTGAGCATGGATATAATCTCCTCAATATGGTCCTACCAAACCATACTTAGATCCTATATGCAATGATGTCAGCTTTAGGATAGAGTCTAGGCTCCTAAGGTTTGCATGGAAATGAAGCTGACATATGTTAGAATAAAGACTTAGATTATATAAAAGCAAAGCAAAGGCATAGATCCAACCAGACGAAGACGGGTCCCATCACGGTCGCCAAACCTGTGATCATCGCAAAATTTTTCCTCTTTCGTCGGTTTCTCTCTCTTTCTTTTCTTTTTCTTTTCTAACCTCTATTTTCCTCCTTTTTGAAGGGAGAAAGATATAAGATAGAAAAGAGAAAGAGAAGAGAAGAGGAAAGAAAGAAAAAAGAGAAGAGGAACTCTTTTGCGCGGTCTCACTTGACCTTGATTTGAAAACATTTAGAAATTTAACTTGCCTCCGTTTTGAAAATATTGCGGGAAAAAAATGGAGAGACGGGATTCGCTTGTCGGTACGAGGTTCGACCGTTCGTGGCGCCTTTACCAGGGGTAATCGGACCAAGGATCGAATCTATGCCTTTTGCTTTGCCTAAATGTAATCTAAGAATTTATTCTAACTCTAGGAGATCTAAATGCACAAAGAATCATACTTGTGCAATGCAAGGATGTATGCTCTTTTTGAAAGAGATTTTGAAAAATTTCCAAGTTATTCTGAGATGAACTTGATAAGGGAGTGAAGAAATGTTGGAATCTAACTTGGAACTTGAGATAGATCAGAGGAGTTCTAAGTTTTTTGAAGTAAATCAGGATTTGGAAGAATAAATGAGAAAGAATGGCTTGAAGCTTTGAAATGAAAGGAAATGAAGTTTCAAAGTCAAAATCGACTTTGAATTTGGATTCGAATTTAGAAAAGGAAGTGAATACTTGAGATGGAATTGAATTTGGATTTTTAAGTTTGGAATGGATCTGAGATAATCAAATGGTATTTAAGAATAGAGATGGATTTAGGGAGTTCATATGAGATCTGAAAATGGAATTGGATTTGAAATCTAGAATTGGGAATGGAGTTGGATCTAAAGATGGATTTAAGATCTGAGATCTGAGATCCGAGATAAAATTGGGTTCTGTATCCTAAGATGGATTTGGATCAGAAGTCTTGGATCCTAAGATGGATTTGGATCTGAAGTCTGAGATCCAATGTAGAGTTGGACTCTGGATCTGAAGTCTAAGATCCAATTTGAGTGTTGAATCCTGGATCCTAAAATGAATTTAGAGTTTGTTAAATTCAAGAGATGAATCAAGAACTTCCAGATTTAAAAAAATGAAATTTAGAATTTGAATCTTGAATATACAAATGAATTTCAAAGTCAATTTAGACCTTGAATTTTGAAGTTTGAATTTGAAGTTTAGAAGATGAAGAGAATCTCAAAGTTAAATTGAACTTTGGATTTGATTTGGAGTTTTTGAATATAAATGAATTTGGAATTTCAAAGTTAAATTGAACTTTGAAATCTGATTTGAATTTGAATATAAAATGAGTTTGAAATCTCAAAGTTAGATGGAACATTGAGATTTGAAAATGAAATAGAATTTTGAAAATTGAAAGAATGAATTGGATTTGATAAGGATTGAAGATAGATTTGAGGAAAATATTTACATTACTTGGAGTTTTTGAAGAGGAAATTTCGGAAATATGATGCAATTCTATCCTAAATGATGAATGAATTTAAATTTTTGAAATTGGATTTTGAAAAGCTATTTCATTCTTTAAATGAATTTAAAATAAGATTGAAGATATAATACATCCTTGACTATGGTCATCGAATGTATTATATAATAATCTATATTTAAATTCAGGTGAAAAATGAAACACATTTGGTGCTTTTATAGAATTTAAAATGAAATTAACTCTCAATATACCCTGACTATGGCCATTGGTATATATTTTGAATTAATTTTAAGTTAAATTCTAATAAAAGAAGAAAAATATTTTAAGAAAAATATGATGAATTTTGAAAACGGATCCAGTGTGGATCCAGTGTTATTTTGTAAAAGATAAAAATACTAAGTTTTGTCCACACCCTGACTATGGTCATTGATGTGGATCATCAACTTAGGATTAATTTACCTCTTACAAAATGGTGCATGTGCCATTCGTGTTTCACCAATGTGAGATTTTGAGAAATAAAGGCAAAAGCATGAAAACAAGTAATTCCTGGTATTTACAATGCACATTCATTCTATCTAAAACTGGAAATATAAATTCTCATTTAAAATCTAACTATTACAACATATAAAATCGAATTCACAACTCCAAGTAATGATATTTTCCATATATTCCCTGCAAAACAATTGATTAGCATGAAAAGAAGAGAGTGATTGCACATATTATATAGATGTTAATGATAACATGCTCATATGCCAAGATATACATGATGGAAAGATGAGAAATGATATTAAACATATATACATATATATATATATGCATATAGGTATAGATATACATGAACATTCATATATATATATATATATACATATATATATGTATACACACACACATATATATATATATATATATATATATATATATATATATATATATATATATATATATATATATAGGTGGAAATGTTAAATGTGAAGGGACTATGGTTTTGATGAAGGATGATAGGTGTCGGGTGTTTCAGCAAGTAGGTGCTTCGTGGAGTGGTGTTTGTGTAATGAAGGTGAAAGTTAAAGATAGCCAGTAATTGCAGATGGTATGAGGATTTTGCATGTGAAGGAATATGGTGGTGAAGGCACAGACGCCCCTATGTGAGTGCACAAGAGATGAGAAAATAGTATATGCTGTGAACAAGTGGAGTTGCAGCAAGTGTAGAGGATTGATGGCAATGTGCTGGGGTATTATTGTGTTATGGAGAAGGTGTGGAAGTGATGGCTGGAAGGGTTAGTGTATTGTATATGCAGATGACTGAAATGGAGGTGTGGAGGGAGTGAAAACATTGTGATTACTATGGATGATGAACAACAGGAGTGGTGAGAGGTAAGGTCAGTGTGCTGCTGTAGCAATGTGCTATTGGATTGTATGTTAGATGACAATGTATCTAAGAAGATACAGTTACTGGAATTTTCTATGAAATGGTGACAGATATGGCTGTAGGAATGGTTAGAGTAATAATTATACTACAAAAAAAAAAAATGAAGGTGTTAGAGATGTGAAAGGTGGTTTGAACTGTGAGGAGTTAGAAACATAGCAGCTGGAAAGGTGATAGGTGAAAGGGGAAAGATGGAGTAAACATGTTGTGTAGCTAATGTGAGGGGTTAATATGGATTAAAATATACAGATGCTAGATATGAGGATGTAATGATGACAGTGAGGGTTCTATGGCAATGAATACTGCCATTTGCAGATATACCTATATCGGGTAGTAATGAAGAGATGTGAAGGAGAGATATTACTGCAACAGACCGATGCTATAACAAATGATGATAAAAGGGGATCGGTACGAAAGGTGATGGCTGAAGGGGTATTGGTACTAGTGATAGGGAGAGCAAATGCCACAACACATTTTATCATGCAAAACTTGAAATGTTCTACTGAGGAAGGAAGATAAGGTGAATAGCTACAGCAAACGTAAGTGGAGCCAATGTGGGAGCAGTTGCGACTGACTGCAAATGAAGGTGCTAATGGTGACTGGAGTGATCATTCATTGTTAATGCTCTCATCACCAGAAGGCTGCCTTGTATCTAATAATGGAGTGATGGGCTGTGAAGGTTCTGCTGAACCGTGAATGTGTGACAGGCCACTGAGGATGTGATGTGGACTGTGAGAATACATGGTGTTTTGTGGAGGATGGGCACATGGTGGAATGAAAGGTTATAGCCACTGGAGGTGGGTGTTATGGCGACAACATAGGTACTGCCACGCTCTGTGAGTTCTTATTAGTTGATTATCTTCTAAAATTGCAAGGTGGCCTGATCTACTGCATCTATTGATGCTGTAATTTGCTTTCAGCTGCCATAACATTGGCTTACCGTGATGTTGGCAAATGGACTCCAATGACATTAATGGATGAGTTTAGGCAAAATCCACCCATGGAGTCAAGCTTAATGACCAGAAAATCTAACACGATCTCCAACTAGCAATTTCCTCACAATATTAAACTACTTCCAGCATAGCTGGACCAGACAATTCCCAGCCAATAAGTTAAGCTCAAGCAGTATGACGAACATGGATTTTTTATAAACCAACATCTCAAGCAAATCATACACTACTCATTAATTTAAATATTTGATGAAGACAATAATGATAAGGCTTTAATAATGGATGTCATATTAGCCAGAATATAAAAATAAAATAACTTTCAATTACCTCTTTGCAGATTTTGTTACAGGTCAACTCTGCTCTTTGGCTTATTAAAACGTTGTGTCAGCTTGGGGATGCTATCTTGAAGGTCTGCATTCTTCGGACAACTCCTTGAGGTTGGAAGGTTCTGAAGAAACAACTCTTTGAATAACCTTGACATCAGACATAGCAGTAAAAGATCACTTTAGTTGAAATGAAACATATCTTTGGGCACGCTTGTTCTCATTCTCAAATCTGGGGGATGCTACCTTCCCAGAAATATCCTGATTGTGTAACTCTAGTTTCATGGCAAAAATGCAGAGTAATTTAATACCCTGTTCCAGAGAAATTAGATCAGGATTTGGTTTGCTTTCAGCAAACCAAATCTAAATCCGCCCTTGATCTTAGAATGACTAGTATAAACTTTGACATTGCTGGGAGAGAACTAAGAGTTTTGCTTGGGCTTCAGTGCCTCATTTCATCAAAAAAATATCAATTCAGGAGTTTCAAGTGGGTTCTGATAGAAATGGAAACGATATTCATATTGCAGAACAACTTCCAAATTCCATTAGAGAACGTTTCTTATAATGTGCACTTTTGGGTGGGCTAATCCCCACCACCTTAAATTCTGATTCTATTATACTGTGACACACCTCTCAACATGGATGCTTCGAACAATTGATTTATCAGGTACTTCAGAGCAAAATTTAGTGCTTACCAGACTTCTTCAAGCAGCCGAACAAAAGCAGGATAAACAACCAATATGATAGATAACCAGTGAAACGTAAGACATAAAACATGTCTTTAAACCAGATGTATCTATGAGAGAAAGAAAATATAAGATGTAATATAGGAATCGACTGTGGTAAAGAGAAGAGAAAGAAAGAAAAAAAGAAAAGAAAAAATGAAAACAGAAAATCAATAACCCAAACAAGAAGATAATGAAATAAAAACAAATGACAATCAAAACAGGAAATGAAAGATCGAAGATAAGAAGAATGGTCATGAACGGAGGTTTAAATTTTCATAACAGAAGGAAGTCCAGATGAAGAAAGAACGAACCCCCTGAGGGTTTAAATCTTCATAGCAGGTGGATCGGTCCTGCTATATGCAGGCTGATCCCACCTGCGGTATCTCTTGACAGAACGAAAATGAAGAATCCCATCCAGCAATATCATTTTTTTTTTTTTTAAATTAAAAGACGGGAACTAAAGGAAATAGCATATCAAAAGGAGGCCTCATCTGATGCAAATCGGGAAATCAAGATAACTAAAAAAAAAAAAGATACACAATGCTAGAAAATAGAATCTACTATACCGTAGTAAAATACAAAAGAGGAGAAATATGTTGGAATAGTGTCTTTCCTGTTAATTTTGCACAGGGTGGATCGATCTTGCTATATGCAGGTCGATCTTACCTTTATGCTTTTTAATGGAAAATAAGAAAGAAGAGGGGTAAAAAAAAAGAAGAAAATGAGAAGAGCAGGATTGAATCATAAAGGCTATACAAAAATTCAAACAGAAAGGGAAGGAAGATGGGAAGAGGGGAGTCACTTACCTTGTCCGCCCAAGGGGAAGTTTCAGGGAGGGGGACAGAGAAACGATTCCGGTTTATTGATCTTCAGTTCAGAATGGAATTACGATGCCTTGTATATGATTATAATATGATGCTCTTTCTCAATGAAGTTATGCAGAAGACTTTCCTCCGAGCACCGAGTGGATTCGACTCCTTCAAACAAGAAAAGGAAAGAGAAAAGGAGGGGAGAGGAAAAGGATCGAGAGAAGGTAAATGGTGGATGGAAGTGCAGGCGTTAATGGCTTCTTCCCCCCAAGAGATCCCCCCCTTTCAGAGGCTGGGATGCCTCTTCTTTAAAGAAAGTTGCTGGCCCGTTTGTTGAAGATGGAAGGCTGACAGAAGAAGAAACTGTTGAAGATGGAGGGTAGGAATGAGAGGGAGGATCGTGCGGGAGATGGCTGTTGGGAGATTTTCTAAAATTCCCAGGAGGAGGCTCCTTTTCAGAACTTTTCTTAAAAAATGGTTTAAAAGGAGGTTTTTGGCAAAAATTCCATTTTCAAGTTTTTTTTAAAAACTATTTGCTTTTCCTCAATTTTTTTTTTTTTGATTTTCATATTGCTTTTCCATTTTTTTTTATATTTTTGTAGTAGAAAACTAAGGTTTTAAAAGAAAACAAAGTTTTAAACACTAAATTTTTGTATTTTTCTGAGGAATATTTACAAAAGTATTTTTCTGAGAATTTTAGATCATTTCAGGGAAATTTCTTCAGAAGAATGGGTTTGGACCTAGGTTTTGAGAAAATGTTCGAGTTTTGACACTCGAATCGAGGAATACAATGCAAAGGATCAAAACAGATGTCGGAGGAACTGTCCGAGCTATTTAAAAACTATTTTTGGTATTTTCTATAATTTTAATTTAAAATTTGGACAACGAGGCTCAGATTTGAATCTGGACAATGGATGCAGACCCGAAATCAATTTAAACATATAAAATGAATTTAATTTCAATAAATCTTGAGAAATATATTGGAATTTAGATTTAAAAGAGACTCAATTGTTCAGAAAATGATATCAGGGGCAAAAAGGGAATATTTAAAAGATTTTGAAAAATTTGGGGTGTTCACAGATGCCCCTCTTTGCTACTAAGCCGGTTGAAAGCCGAGCTTAGTGGCAAAGAAAACACTCCAAATTTTGAAAAATGCCCCAGTCAGCAGATCTGAACTGGGTGTGGAAGAATTTGATTTAAAAGACATGGTTTTTCAGATTTAAAACTTTATCCTTGAATGGCTTGAGGGAGACGAAATCCTCGGAAATGATATGACTAAATAATAGAGATGAGGAAATCGTGATGGGATTTTGGGTGAAGATCCCGAAATGATGAAAGATAAGAATTTTGATCAAGTCTCATGGGTGAGACAAGATCAACTTTTCAGAATGACGCAGGTTTAGCCCTTAGCCTGGATGGGACCGAGGACCTTGATGGGACATTTTGGCAAATGTTTCACGAGATGAAGCTCAAGTAGGATTTTATTCTGGAGGGATATACAAAGCATGGTTTTCTCGATGGGAAGAACCATGATGGGACTTGGAAGGAAAACACCTCGTCAACACGAGGGAAAACTCGTTGGAACGAGATTCAGGTTTAACCAAAACCTGAAAAGGAAGATACCTCGAGGGGCGAGGTTCAGGCTTAACCCTTAACCTGAAGGAGACGACCATACGGAATCCTCGGGTGAGAAAATCAACAAAGATTGATAAAACTTGTATTTACAAAAGAATCTGCATAGGTAGCGTCATCGCGCCTACGAGGGATCTCAGGATTTTCCCTTATCCTGAATGGGAGCACCTCGAACAACGAGGGTCAGGTTTATCCCTTAACCTGAGCAGGAAAAATAAGAATAAAGGAAATACCTCATGGGAAAGAGGCATCAGGTTTATCCCTTAACCTGAAAGGGTAGAAGAATTGATAAAATTTTAATGGAATTCGAGAAAATATTTGATAAACTTGATAAAACTTGATAAGATTGATATAAACTTGACAAAAATATGAATAAAATGAATGAAACTGATAAAAATATAAAATTTAATTGAAATTTTATAAGATTTAAGAGGAAAAGGAGTTTTTCTGATCCTGCCTGCATATGGGATCTTGAAAGGAAAAATGTTCATTTAAAGGTAAGTGAAAAATCATTTTGGGAAGAAAATCTACCATAAGAAGAATGATAAGTGCGAGAACTGATCCTTCAAAATCAAACACGAGAGATCATCATAAGGGTCAAATTTTGACAGCAATGGTTTTGAAAATCTAATTTTTGAAAAAGAAAAATCAACAACAAAATTGATTTCTAAAAATAACAGTTTGAAACTGATAACAAGATCAATACAAGAGTTGATCTTTGAAGATAATGTTTAAAAATCAACCTTGGAAGATAAGATCAATCACAGGGATTGATCTTTGAATATAATGATTTAAAACCCATTTTTGGAAGATAAGATCAATGCAAGGATTGATCTTTGAATATGACGATTCGTAAAACCAAACTTGGAAGACAAGACCAACACAGGGGTTGATCTTTGACTATAATGATTTAAAATCAATTTTTTGGAAGATGAGACCAATGCCAGGATTGATCTCTGAATATAACGTTTTGAAAAACCACTTTTGGAAAATATGATCAACATAAGATTTGAGACCTATTTTGGAAGATAAGACCAACACAAGGGTTGATCCTTCAATGAAATGGTTCAAAAACCTTTTTTGGAAAACATGATCAACACGAGGGTTGATTTTTCAATGCAATGGTTCGAAAACCTATTTTTGAAAACATGATCAACACGAGGGTTGATTTTTTGACAAAGCTTGGACAGAAGAATATTTGAACTCTTTGGTCATAACAAAGACTTTTTTGAAATTTCATGATTTTTTTAAAAGGCCCTCATAGGTAATATCATTTCTCTCATGAATGATGTTAGGATTAGTCCCGCATTCTGAAAAGAACAGGAATTTAAATGTGGTTTTAATAGAAGTTGATGAAGAGATTTTTGAAATATAGATTTTCAAAAGCAAATGCCCCTATGTGGCAGAGGAAGAAAGTATTGTGATATTAGAGATATAAAGAAAATTGACATTTCATTCGACGAGCAAACTGAATCAAAGAACTGAAATATTTACAAGTATTTTGACCAAAAGGTCACAAAAAGACTGGGCTGACTGGCCCCCTACAAGATGACTGGTAAAAGGGAAGAAAAGTAGGAGAGTTCTGGCATCTTCAGTCTTCTGAGTAGCCCGGGAGAGACTTGGTGATGACGGCTAGGTCATCTTCCTCTTCGTCTTCAACAAAGAGACTCTTGTTGACGCAATCCTGAACAATATTTTTGAAGATGAAGCAGTGATCGGTGTCATGCCCCACTGCTCGATGGAACTTGCAGAACTGATTTGTGAACCTTTCCATGACCGTGGGAGGATCCGCGACTTTCGGGAGTTTAACTAATCCTTTGGCCAGCATGAATTCAAGGGCTTCTTCGAGCGTTTGCTTCAGAGGAGTGAACTCACGATCATTACTCCAACCTTCGCGCTTTATCTTTTCTTTCTGCGGAAAGCTAGACTGAGACGACTTGTTATTCTGCTTGGAATACTTTTCCCTTTTAGCTGCGACGTGGTTCTGACCATTCTTGTTGTCATTTTTGTTTCTTCTGCTGATGTCGAGATCATTGCCAGGGGTATCAGCCGCATGAGTGAACTGCGCTTTCTTTTTCTGGTCTTGGATATTTTTGGCCAGAGGCACGCCCTCGTAAAGCCCACTTTCTATCCCTGCCTCGAGCCATTCGGCTTGTTCAATCAACTTGATAAAGGATTTTGCCGGAGAAGTGGCAATGAGGCTTCTCAGAGGCTAAGAGAAATTGCTGAGGATTATTTGCAATGCATGCTCCTCTGGAATGGGAACTTTCATCTTGTTGCAGGTACTTCTCCACCTGTGGATGAACTCTCCTGCTTTTTCAGTCTCATTCTGCTTTAGGTTGTAAAGGTGATTGAGTGTAGGAGAAACCTTAGTATTGAATAAGAAGCGCTCAATGAACAAATTTACCACTTTATCGAATTCTCGTAGTTCGATAGGATTGATGTGGTCAGCATACCACTTGGCTGCTATACCCTCCAGACTGCGGGGAAAACAGATGAACAGAGCCCTGTTATCTTTTCTGAAGCGGCAACATTCTGCATAGAAGGTGGCTAAGTGGGCTTCAGGGTTGCCAGTCCCATCAAATTTGAGAAACTTGCGAGGAAGATTCTCCAGGTTATCGTCCCCATCTAGACCATCGTAAAAATCCTCGCCGGTGTAGGTCTGCTTGCCCTTACCCTTGGCTTGAATGTCCTTGATTGCTTGATTCATCTCCTTTATCTGTTTACTCATTAGGTCCTCTGCTGGAGCCCCAAACTTGGGCTTGTTGACGGATTCGGGCTCTTCTGCAGCTATCTTTATAGACTGGCTCGGAGGATTCTGCTTCTAGACAATCTGCTCTTCTTCTTCTGACTCTTCCTCGACTGACTCTGATTCCTCAGAAGTAGTGTCTGGCTGTACCTTCTTCCTGATGATTCTGACTTGCTTCTTTACAGGCTTCTTCCTCAACTTGCTTTTAGGAACTGCCTCTTTCAGTTTGGCCTCGGCTTGCTCTGACATCATCCTTGCCATCATCTTTTGGAACATGTCATACATAGCGGGGTCGATATCATCCTTCTTGTTCTGACTCTGTCCCCTAACTGATTTAGGAGAGCTTAACTCTTCCGCCTCACTATCGCTGAGGTGAGAAACTGTTTCTTTTCCCGCTCTTGTCGTAACCATTTTTGAATATCAGTGCTCTCTCTGTAGAGGAAAGAGGAGGTTTTTAGACCAAAGGTACTTTATGGAGAAGTTTTTGACAAGAGGGAGGATTTAGTTTGAAATCTAAAAAATGTATCCCTTTACTAGGGATTGAGTATTGTGACAATTGCGTTGTTTACTCTACGAGGGAGAGTAACCAACTAAAATATGAAAGAAAATACCATTTCAAAAAGGATATCTCTTTGACGAAAAGAGATTTTTATGAAAATATAAACAAGAATATAAAAACAGAAGAAGAAAATAAAAGAAAAAATGGAATTTGAAAATAAATGGTAAGGATTTAAAATTTGAAGAACTTGCAGGCGGGATCAGGAGAATTTTTTTGAAGAAATTTAGAAGAAGAAGAAAAATACACCTGGGTTTTAGAAACAAAAGAATTTTTTTTTGAAGTATATACACAGGGTTTTGGAAAATATAAGGAAGATATATATATATAAAATATCATACAATCACAGATATATAAGTAAGGATGCACAAATAGCACTCCCTAAAGCTGACTCTATATGCAATATTTGAAATGGATGATAGGACCTTAATCCTAACTCTAAGATTTATATCATCTGATTCCAATCAAGGTATGCCGATATACTCAAGCCGAAGCTCGAAGTACATGGCATATAAGATATCTCTTCGGTTCTAAGGTAATGGCTTCCCAACATCCTTGAGCACCTACCGATATACCTCGGACTATGGCCCTTAGATACGTGGTAGGGGGCGCGAGCCCAAATAAGTGGTCCAGTTGTGAGGCTCTCTCCCGAACTATGGTTCAGTGAGACAGCCCAGCAACGTGAAGACCGGGACAATGTAGGTAGGGATGTTTTCAAAATATGATCAACATGCAATAAAATTAGAAGGCTCTAATGCAAGTCCTAAAGAGATAGATTTAAATAAGAAGAAGCATACACTTGCATACATTGTTTTGCATTCAATCCCTAGAATCGAGGAGAGTTGTATTTAAGACCTAAGTCTAATGTGAGCATGGATATAATCTCCTCAATATGGTCCTACCAAACCATACTTAGATCCTATATGCAATGATGTCAGCTTTAGGATAGAGTCTAGGCTCCTAAGGTTTGCATGGAAATGAAGCTGACATATGTTAGAATAAAGACTTAGATTATATAAAAGCAAAGCAAAGGCATAGATCCAACCAGACGAAGACGGGTCCCATCACGGTCGCCAAACCTGTGATCATCGCAAAATTTTTCCTCTTTCGTTGGTTTCTCTCTCTTCCTTTTTTTTTTCTTTTCTAACCTCTATTTTCCTCCTTTTTGAAGGGAGAAAGATATAAGATAGAAAAGAGAAAGGGAAGAGAAGAGGAAAGAAAGAAAAAAGAGAAGAGGAACTCTTTTGCGCGGTCTCACTTGACCTTGATTTGAAAACATTTAGAAATTTAACTCGCCTCCGTTTTGAAAATATTGCGGGAAAAAAATGGAGAGACGGGATTCGCTCGTCGGTACGAGGTTCGACCGTTCCTGGCGCCTTTACCAGGGGTAATCGGACCAAGGATCGAATCTATGCCTTTTGCTTTGCCTAAATGTAATCTAAGAATTTATTCTAACTCTAGGAGATCTAAATGCACAAAGAATCATACTTGTGTAATGCAAGGATGTATGCTCTTTTTGAAAGAGATTTTGAAAAATTTCCAAGTTATTTTGAGATGAACTTGATAAGGGAGTGAAGAAATGTTGGAATCTAACTTGGAACTTGAGATAGATCAGAGGAGTTCTAAGTTTTTTGAAGTAAATCAGGATTTGGAAGAATAAATGAGAAAGAATGGCTTGAAGCTTTGAAATGAAAGGAAATGAAGTTTCAAAGTCAAAATCGACTTTGAATTTGGATTCGAATTTAGAAAAGGAAGTGAATACTTGAGATGGAATTGAATTTGGATTTTTAAGTTTGGAATGGATCTGAGATAATCAAATGGTATTTAAGAATAGAGATGGATTTAGGGAGTTCAGATGAGATCTGAAAATGGAATTGGATTTGAAATCTAGAATTGGGAATGGAGTTGGATCTAAAGATGGATTTAAGATCTGAGATCTGAGATCCGAGATAAAATTGGGTTCTGTATCTTAAGATGGATTTGGATCAGAAGTCTTGGATCCTAAGATGGATTTGGATCTGAAGTCTGAGATCCAATGTAGAGTTGGACTCTGGATCCTAAGATGGAACTGGATCTGAAGTCTAAGATCCAATTTGAGTGTTGAATCCTGGATCCTAAAATTAATTTAGAGTTTGTTAAATTCAGAAGATGAATCAAGAACTTCCAGATTTAAAAAAATGAAATTTAGAATTTGAATCTTGAATATACAAATGAATTTCAAAGTCAATTTAGACCTTGAATTTTGAAGTTTGAATTTGAAGTTTAGAAGATGAAGAGAATCTCAAAGTTAAATTGAACTTTGGATTTGATTTGGAGTTTTTGAATATAAATGAATTTGGAATTTCAAAGTTAAATTGAACTTTGAAATCTGATTTGAATTTGAATATAAAATGAGTTTGAAATCTCAAAGTTAGATGGAACTTTGAGATTTGAAAATGAAATAGAATTTTGAAAATTGAAAGAATGAATTGGATTTGATAAGGATTGAAGATAGATTTGAGGAAAATATTTACATTACTTGGAGTTTTTGAAGAGAAAATTTCGGAAATATGATGCAATTCTATCCTAAATGATGAATGAATTTAAATTTTTGAAATTGGATTTTGAAAAGCTATTTCATTCTTTAAATGAATTTAAAATAAGATTGAAGATATAATACATCCTTGACTATGGTCATCGAATGTATTATATAATAATCTATATTTAAATTCAGGTGAAGAATGAAACACATTTGGTGCTTTTATAGAATTTAAAATGAAATTAACTCTCAATATACCCTGACTATGGCCATTGGTATATATTTTGAATTAATTTTAAGTTAAATTCTAATAAAAGAAGAAAAATATTTTAAGAAAAATATGATGAATTTTGAACACGGATCCAGTGTGGATCCAGTGTTATTTTGTAAAAGATAAAAATACTAAGTTTTGTCCACACCCTGACTATGGTCATTGATGTGGATCATCAACTTAGGATTAATTTACCTCTTACAAAATGGTGCATGTGCCATTCGTGTTTCACCAATGTGAGATTTTGAGAAATAAAGGCAAAAGCATGAAAACAAGTAATTCCTGGTATTTACAATGCACATTCATTCTATCTAAAACTGGAAATATAAATTCTCATTTAAAATCTAACTATTACAACATATAAAATCGAATTCACAACTCCAAGTAATGATATTTTCCATATATTCCCTGCAAAACAATTGATTAGCATGAAAAGAAGAGAGTGATTGCACATATTATATAGATGTTAATGATAACATGCTCATATGCCAAGATATACATGATGGAAAGATGAGAAATGATATTAAACATATATACATATATATATATATATATATGCATATAGGTATAGATATACATGAACATTCATATATATATATATACATATATATATGTATACACACATATATATATATATAGGTGGAAATGTTAAATGTGAAGGGACTATGGTTTTGATGAAGGATGATAGGTGTCGGGTGTTTCAGCAAGTAGGTGCTTTGTGGAGTGGTGTTTGTGTAATGAAGGTGAGAGGTAAAGATAGCCAGTAATTGCGGATGGTATGAGGATTTTGCATGTGAAGGAATATGGTGGTGAAGGCACAGACGCCCCTATGTGAGTGCACAAGAGATGAGAAAATAGTATATGCTGTGAACAAGTGGAGTTGCAGCAAGTGTAGAGGATTGATGGCAATGTGCTGGGGTATTATTGTGTTATGGAGAAGGTGTGGAAGTGATGGCTGGAAGGATTAGTGTAATGTATATGCAGGTGACTGAAATGGAGGTGTGGAGGGAGTGAAAACATTATGATTACTATGGATGATGAACAACAGGAGTGGTGAGAGGTAAGGTCAGTGTGCTGCTGTAGCAATGTGCTATTGGATTGTATGTTAGATGACAATGTATCTAAGAAGATACAGTTACTGGAATTTTCTATGAAATGGTGACAGATATGGCTGTAGGAATGGTTAGAGTAATAATTATACGACAAAAAATAAAAATGAAGGTGTTAGAGATGTGAATGGTGGTTTGAACTGTGAGGAGTTAGAAACATAGCAGCTGGAAAGGTGATAGGTGAAAGGGGAAAGATGGAGTAAACATGTTGTGTAGCTAATGTGAGGGGTTAATATGGATTAAAATATACAGATGCTAGATATGAGGATGTAATGATGACAGTGAGGGTTCTATGGCAATGAATACTGTCATTTGCAGATATACCTATATCAGGTAGTAATGAAGAGATGTGAAGGAGAGATATTACTGCAACAGACCGATGCTATAACAAATGATGATAAAAGGGGATCGGTACGAAAGGTGATGGCTGAAGGGGTATTGGTACGAGTGATAGGGAGAGCAAATGCCACAACACATTTTATCATGCAAAACTTGAAATGTTCTACTGAGGAAGGAAGATAAGGTGAATAGCTACAGCAAACGTAAGTGGAGCCAATGTGGGAGCAGTTGCGACTGACTGCAAATGAAGGTGCTAATGGTGACTGAAGTGATCATTCATTGTTAATGCTCTCATCACCAGAAGGCTGCCTTGTATCTAATAATGGAGTGATGGGCTATGAAGGTTCTGCTGAACCGTGAATGTGTGACAGGCCACTGAGGATGTGATGTGGACTGTGAGAATACATGGTGTTTTGTGGAGGATGGGCACATGGTGGAATGAAAGGTTATAGCCACTGGAGGTGGGTGTTATGGCGACAACATAGGTACTGCCACGCTCTGTGAGTTCTTATTAGTTGATTATCTTCTAAAATTGCAAGGTGGCCTGATCTACTGCATCTAGTGATGCTGTAATTTGCTTTCAGCTGCCATAACATTGGCTTACCGTGATGTTGGCAAATGGACTCCAATGACATTAATGGATGAGTTTAGGCAAAATCCACCCATGGAGTCAAGCTTAATGACCAGAAAATCTAACACGATCTCCAACTAGCAATTTCCTCACAATATTAAACTACTTCCAGCATAGCTGGACCAGACAATTCCCAGCCAATAAGTTTAGCTCAAGTAGTATGACGAACATGGATTTTTTATAAACCAACATCTCAAGCAAATCATACACTACTCATTAATTTAAATATTTGATGAAGACAATAATGATAAGGCTTTAATAATGGATGTCATATTAGCCAGAATATAAAAATAAAATAACTTTCAATTACCTCTTTGCAGATTTTGTTACTGGTCAACTCTGCTCTTTGGCTTATTAAAACGTTGTGTCAGCTTGGGGATGCTATCTTGAAGGTCTGCATTCTTCGGACAACTCCTTGAGGTTGGAAGGTTCTGAAGAAACAACTCTTTGAATAACCTTGACATCAGACATAGCAGTAAAAGATCACTTTAGTTGAAATGAAACATATCTTTGGGCACGCTTGTTCTCATTCTCAAATCTGGGGGATGCTACCTTCCCAGAAATATCCTGATTGTGTAACTCTAGTTTCATGGCAAAAATGCAGAGTAATTTAATACCCTGTTCCAGAGAAATTAGATCAGGATTTGGTTTGCTTTCAGCAAACCAAATCTAAATCCGTCCTTGATCTTGGAATGACTGGTATAAACCTTGACGATGCTGGGAGAGAACTAAGAGTTTTGGTTGGGCTTCACTGCCTCATTTCATCAGAAAAATATCAATTCAGGAGTTTCAAGTGGGTTCTGATAGAAATGGAAACGATATTCATATTGCAGAACAACTTCCAAATTCCATTAGAGAACGTTTCTTATAATGTGCACTTTTGGGTGGGCTAATCCCCACCACCTTAAATTCTGATTCTATTATACTGTGACACACCTCTCAACATGGATGCTTCGAACAATTGATTTATCAGGTACTACAGAGCAAAATTTAGTGCTTACCAGACTTCTTCAAGCAGCCGAACAAAAGCAGGATAAACAACCAATATGATAGATAACCAGTGAAACGTAAGACATAAAACATGTCTTTAAACCAGATGTATCTATGAGAGAAAGAAAATATAAGATGTAATATAGGAATCGACTGTGGTAAAGAGAAGAGAAAGAAAGAAAAAAAGAAAAGAAAAAATGAAAACAGAAAATCAATAACCCAAACAAGAAGATAATGAAATAAAAACAAATGACAATCAAAACAGGAAATGAAAGATCGAAGATAAGAAGAATGGTCATGAACAGAGGTTTAAATTTTCATAACAGAAGGAAGTCCAGATGAAGAAAGAACGAACCCTCTGAGGGTTTAAATCTTCATAGCAGGTGGATCGGTCCTGCTATATGCAGGTCGATCTTACCTTTATGCTTTTTAATGGAAAATAAGAAAGAAGAGGGGAAAAAAAAAAGAAGAAAATGAGAAGAGCAGGATTGAATCATAAAGGCTATACAAAAATTCAAACAGAAAGGGAAGGAAGATGGGAAGAGGGGAGTCACTTACCTTGTCCGCCCAAGGGGAAGTTTCAGGGAGGGGGACAGAGAAACGATTCCGGTTTATTGATCTTCAGTTCAGAATGGAATTACGATGCCTTGTATATGATTATAATATGATGCTCTTTCTCAATGAAGTTATGCAGAAGACTTTCCTCCGAGCACCGGGTGGATTCGACTCCTTCAAACAAGAAAAGGAAAGAGAAAAGGAGGGGAGAGGAAAAGGATCGAGAGAAGGTAAATGGTGGATGGAAGTGCAGGCGTTAATGGCTTCTTCCCCCCAAGAGATCCCCCCTTTCAGAGGCTGGGATGCCTCTTCTTTAAAGAAAGTTGCTGGCCCGTTTGTTGAAGATGGAAGGCTGACAGAAGAAGAAACTGTTGAAGATGGAGGGTAGGAATGAGAGGGAGGATCGTGCGGGAGATGGCTGTTGGGAGATTTTCTAAAATTCCCAGGAGGGGGCTCCTTTTCAGAACTTTTCTTAAAAAATGGTTTAAAAGGAGGTTTTTGGCAAAAATTCCATTTTCAAGTTTTTTTTAAAAACTATTTGCTTTTCCTCAATTTTTTTTTTGATTTTCATATTGCTTTTCCATTTTTTTTTATATTTTTGTAGTAGAAAACTAAGGTTTTAAAAGAAAACAAAGTTTTAAACACTAAATTTTTGTATTTTTCTGAGGAATATTTACAAAAGTATTTTTCTGAGAATTTTAGATCATTTCGAGGAAATTTCTTCAGAAGAATGGGTTTGGACCCAGGTTTTGAGAAAATGTTCGAGTTTTGACACTCGAATCGAGGAATACAATGCAAAGGATCAAAACAGATGTCGGAGGAACTGTCCGAGCTATTTAAAAACTATTTTTAGTATTTTCTGTAATTTTAATTTAAAATTTGGACAACGAGGCTCAGATTTGAATCTGGACAATGGATCCAGACCCGAAATCAATTTAAACATATAAAATGAATTTAATTTCAATAAATCTTGAGAAATATATTGGAATTTAGATTTAAAAGAGACTCAATTGTTCAGAAAATGATATCAGGGGCAAAAAGGGAATATTTAAAAGATTTTGAAAAATTTGGGGTGTTCACAGATGCCCCTCTTTGCTACTAAGCCGGTTGAAAGCCGAGCTTAGTGGCAAATAAAACACTCCAAATTTTGAAAAATGCCCCAGTCAGCAGATCTGAACTGGGTGTGGAAGAATTTGATTTAAAAGACATGGTTTTTCAGATTTAAAACTTTATCCTTGAATGGCTTGAGGGAGACGAAATCCTCGGAAATGATATGACTAAATAATAGAGATGAGGAAATCGTGATGGGATTTTGGGTGAAGATCCCGAAATGATGAAAGATAAGAATTTTGATCAAGTCTCATGGGTGAGACAAGATCAACTTTTCAGAATGACGCAGGTTTAGCCCTTAGCCTGGATGGGACCGAGGACCTTGATGGGACATTTTGGCAAATGTTTCACGAGATGAAGCTCAAGTAGGATTTTATTCTGGAGGGATATACAAAGCATGGTTTTCTCGATGGGAAGAACCATGATGGGACTTGGAAGGAAAACACCTCATCAACACGAGGGAAAACTCGTTGGAACGAGATTCAGGTTTAACCAAAACCTGAAAAGGAAGATACCTCGAGGGGCGAGGTTCAGGCTTAACCCTTAACATGAAGGAGACGACCATACGGAATCCTCGGGTGAAGAGACCATGATGGGACCTTTGGAGTTTGGACGAACAAATCTGAAAGGGGTCTTGCGAAAGGAGGAAAGAAGTGGGGTTCCCTAAAGCTTGAAAAATGGATGAACTTGGACGTCTCACTGCTGAGACTAAATCAGCTTTTTAATTTAATGACCTCTTGCAGGAAGTACAGGTTTTGACCCTTAACCTGAGTGGGAACAACCATACGGATTTCTCGAAACCGTGATGGAACAGGAGAGATACTTCAACTGAATGGGGTAACTCTTCTGGAAATGGAAAGTAAGGATATGTGAGACAAAATGAAGGATGAATAAGGTAACAGGAAGTGAATCTTTCGATGGGGTGAAAGATGAATAAGGCGAACCTTTTATCAAGGAGATGAATCTATTGACAAGGCGAAAGATGGAACAAGGCAAATCCTTTGGACAGGAGAAGGTGAGAGCGAAATATGAAGATGGCGATCCTTTTAGCAAGGAGAAGATAAAATATGAAGATATGGAGATGGCAATAGTAAGGAGAAGGCGAAATGTGAAATATGAAGAAGGCAATGCTTTTAACAAGGAGAATGCAAGATGTGAAATATGAAGAAGGCAATCCTTTTGGCAAAGGAGAAGGCAAAATATAACATATGAAGAAGCCAATCCTTTTGGTAAGGAGAAGGCAAAATGTAAGATATGAAGAAGGCAATAGTAAGAAAAAAGGCGAAATGTGAAATATGAAGAAGGCAATCAAGGAGAATGTAAGATGTGAAGTATGAAGAAGGCAATCCTTGTAACAAGGAGAATGTAAGATGTGAAATATGAAGAAGGCAATCTTTTTAACAGGGAGAAGGCAAAATGTAAGATATGAAGAAGGCAATCCTTTTGGTAAGGAGAAGGCAAATCTTTTGATCAAGGTAAAAAGATGAGGAAGGCAATCATTTAATCAAGGAAAAAGGCAAATCTTTTGACAACACAAAAAGACGGAGAAGGCAATTCTTTAATCAAGGAGAAAGGCAAGTCTTTCGACAAAGCGGAAGACGAAGAAGGCAATCCTTTTATTAAGGAGAAGGCGAGTCTCTCGACAAAGCGAAAGTCGGGGAAGGCAATCCTTTTATCAAGGAGAAGGCGAGTCTCTCGACAAAGCGAAAGACGGGGAAGGCAATCCTTTTATCAAGGAGAAGGCAAGAATGTAGGATATGAAGAAGACAATCCTTTTAACAAGGAGAAGGCAAGTCTCTCGACAAAGCGAAAGACGAGGAAGACAATCATTTAATCAAGGAGAAAGGCAAATCTTTTGACATTGCAAAAAGACTGGGAAGGCGATCCTTTTATCAAGAAGAAGGCGAGTCTCTCGACAAAGCGAAAGGCGGAGAAGGCAATCCTTTCATCAAGGAGAAGGCGAGTCTTTCGACAGAGCGAAAGACGAAGAAGATAATCCTTTCATCAAAGAGAAGGCGAGTCTCTCGAAAAAGCGAAAGACGAAGAAGGCAATCCTTTCATCAAGGAGAAGGCGAGTCTCTCGAAAAAGCGAAAGACGGAGAAGGCAATCCTTTTATCAAGGAGAAGGCGAGTCTCTCGACAAAGCGAAAGACGAAGAATGCAATCCTTTTATCAAGGAGAAGGCGAGTCTCTCGACAAATCGAAAGACGAGGAAGGCAACTCTTATGAAAGAGGGGAAGGCAACTCTTTCGACTACGCGAAGGAAGGAAAAGGCAACACCAAGATATATCCAAACAGATGTCAAGTTCTTATTTCTCATCAAGAAAGCTGGAAAATTTTGCCAAAATGATAACATTTATAGTTGTTTCAAGGTAATTGAAGGTAAGCACTTTTTGAAAGACGTTCCCTCTTCCACCTAGAGTATTACCCCCAACTAGGTTAACTCTATAGAATCCAGGATCAAAGTCAAATTTAGTTGTTGGTCTTCTTCAAGGATGCTATCAATTTCCTTGATATGAAAAGAAAGGAAATATTCTTAGCTTCATAAAAGCGATTAAATGAAAGGATATTGATAGAAGAATTTCACACAGGTAAAGAAGATTCTTTGCAGTTTGGGCAGTTTGATATCCTGGGCATTTTTTCCCATGATGATCTTTTTGCACTCTTTTGAGTCATAGGGCTTTCTTGGTCTTTTTATCTCATCCTTTATTTTGGAGATGTACTGACTTTTCTCTCTTTTTCAAGGAAGGGTACGTCACAAACTCCTTCATCTTGGAGATGCTTCTATCCTTCATTTTCTCAAGGATTATATATGATGTTGGCTCAAAAGGTCTTTAGGTGATAGCAGAAATCAAATATCTTTTAGGGTTTGTCGGTAGGTCCATCACATTCGCCTTCATCTCGATTGTGATCCGAACTTTCCCTGGAAGGATCCGTCACAAACTCCGTCATCTTGGAGAAGTTTCGAATCTTCTTTGGCCCCGGGGGTCTACTCGCTTAATTCGCCTTCATCTTGACGACAATTTAGAGATCCCTTTTGCGGATATTTGATTTGCAGCTTAGCTGACTTGAGGAAACATGAATTGGGTAGGTTCTTTTCAGACTGCCCAGGATATTTCCACTGTCTTACTGCCAAAGAATAATCTTTAAGAATGTGTCATAGCTATGATCAATATCAGCTCATTTATGACTCTTCTGCATCATTGAATATTTCCTTTACCGGTCATGTCGAAGATTTTTCTTCATCCTCTTGGTTGACCGACAGAAAATTGGAGTTTGAGCCTTTCTTCACAGAAGCTTCACCCTTTTGGAAGGAATACTTAAGGAGATTTGAGGAAATTCTTTATGTAATAAAAGTTTGAGATCAACAACTATTTTATGGCAATTTGGCAAGATATTCCTGAAATCCTTGATGACGAAACCTTTGCTTAACATCGAATCTTGACATATCAGTGGGATTCTGGGGAAGAATCCAACATGAGGCTGAATTCTGAAGGTAAATGTAAATTTAAAGTTCTGAAGGTAAGACTTTGAAAGAGTATCCGAATCAGGACTCGGATTCTACAAGGAAAACAGGGAAATTCGAGTTTAAAAACTCGAATTTTCAAAGGGAAACTGGGAGGTTCAAGTCGGGGCTGGAATCTCAAGGGAAAACTTGAAAATTCGTTTATTGAAGGCAAGAAAACTCGAGATAAAACTCAAATTTTCGAAGGACAGCAGGAAGGTTCGAGTCAGGGCTCGAAAAACTTGAAAGTTCATTTATTGAGGGCAAGAAAACTCGAGATAAAACCCAAATTTTTGAAGGAAAGCAGGAAAGTTCGAGTGAGGGCTCGAATCAAAATTTTGAAGGTTTATTTATTGAAGGCAAGAAAACTTGAGATAAAACCCAAATTTTTGGAGGAAAACAGGAAAGTTCGAGTCAGGGCTCGAATTTTGGAAGGAAAACTTGAAAGTTTTATTTATTGAAGGAAAGAAAAATCAAGATAAAATTCAATTTTTTTTTTTTATTTTTATAGGAAAGTTGGAAAGTTCGAGTCAGGGCTCGAATCTTGAAGGAAATTTTGGAAGTTCAAATTTTTGAAGGAACAGAAGACTTGAGTTAAAACTCAAACCTTCGAAGGAGAACTGAAAAATTCGAGTCAAGGCTCGAATCTCAAAAAAAAGAGTTGGAAGTTCGAGTCGAAAACTCGAATCTCAAAGGAGAGTTGATGAGAAGGGATAGAAGAAAATTGGCAGAATTTAAAGAGAATCGAGGAAAGATTGTAACATGAAGGCTTGGATTTGAGACTTGAATGACCCGAAGGTCGACATTGGATTTAGAGCTTTGATTTTTGATGAAGGGTCAGTGCAAAAGACTGATCCTGAGAGGCTGACTGATCGGTTAGTCAGGCACTAGCACGAGTGCTAGGCTTACCTGTATGTGTACTGAATTCTTCAAAAAATACCCAAGTGTAAGTACTAGGTTTTCTGATGGAGATTTGAAGAAGAAAGGGACACCAACATTCTTTAAGATACTTGAGATTTGAGCAAGAATGATTGTCGGCGTTTTCAGGATTTTCCCTCATCCTGAAGGGGAAATGGAATAGACATTTGATGAGAATTTAGAAAGGAATGATTCAGGTTTACCCCTTAACCTGAAAGGGGAGAAGAATAAAATTTATAAAAAAATGGAGAAGAAGAAAGGAAAGAAATTTTGAAAATTTATTTTGGAAAAGAATTCTCACAGGTAGCATTGTTGCTCCTATGAGGGGTTTCAGGATTATCCCTTATCCTGAATGGGAACAAAAATAGAATTTAAAGAGATTTAATGAAGGGAAATTGATATAAATCTAGAAAATCAACAAAGATTAACCAAACTTGTATTTACAAAAGAATCCTCATAGGTAGTGTTGTGGCTCCTACGAGGGGTTTCAGAATTAACACTTATCCTGAATGGGAAAAAGAATAAAATTTAAAGAGTTTTAATGAAGGGAAATTGATATAAATCTAGAAAATCAACAAAGATTGATAAAACTTGTATTTACAAAAGAATCTTCATAGGTAGCGTCATCGCGCCTACGAGGGATCTCAGGATTTTCCCTTATCCTAAATGGGAGCACCTCGAACAACGAGGGTCAGGTTTATCCCTTAACCTGAGCGGGAAAAATAAGAATAAAGGAAATACCTCATGGGAAAGAGGCATCAGGTTTATCCCTTAACCTGAAAGGGTAGAAGAATTGATAAAATTTTAATGGAATTCGAGGAAATATTTGATAAACTTGATAAAACTTGATAAGATTGATATAAACTTGACAAAAATATGAATAAAATGAATGAAACTGATAAAAATATAAAATTTAATTGAAATTTTATAAGATTTAAGAGGAAAACGAGTTTTTCTGATCCTGCCTGCATAATGGATCTTGAAAGGAAAAATGTTCATTTAAAGGTAAGTGAAAAATCATTTTGGGAAGAAAATCTACCATAAGAAGAATGATCAGTGCGAGAACTGATCCTTCAAAATCAAACACGAGAGATCATCATAAGGGTCAAATTTTGACAGCAATGGTTTTGAAAATCTAATTTTTGAAAAAGAAAAATCAACAACAAAATTGATTTCTAAAAATAACAGTTTGAAACTGATAACAAGATCAATACAAGGGTTGATCTTTGAAGATAATGTTTAAAAATCAACCTTGGAAGATAAGATCAATCACAGGGATTGATCTTTGAATATAATGATTTAAAACCCATTTTTGGAAGATAAGATCAATGCAAGGATTGATCTTTGAATATGACGGTTCGAAAAACCAAACTTGGAAGACAAGACCAACACAGGGGTTGATCTTTGACTATAATGATTTAAAATCAATTTTTTGGAAGATGAGACCAATGCCAGGATTGATCTCTAAATATAACGTTTTGAAAAACCAGTTTTGGAAAATATGATCAACATAAGATTTGAGACCTATTTTGGAAGATAAGACCAACACAAGGGTTGATCCTTTAATGAAATGGTTCAAAAACCTTTTTTGGAAAACATGATCAACACGAGGGTTGATTTTTCAATGCAATGGTTCGAAAACCTATTTTTGAAAACATGATCAACACGAGGGTTGATTTTTTGACAAAGCTTGGACAGAAGAATATTTGAACTCTTTGGTCATAACAAAGACTTTTTTGAAATTTCATGATTTTTTGAAAAGGCCCTCATAGGTAATATCATTTCTCTCATGAATGATGTCAGGATTAGTCCCGCATTCTGAAAAGAACAAGAATTTAAATGCGGTTTTAATAGAAGTTGATGAAGAGATTTTTGAAATATAGATTTTCAAAAGCAAATGCCCCTATGTGGCAGAGGAAGAAAGTATTGTGATATTATAGATATAAAGAAAATTGGCATTTCATATTTTGACCAATTTTCAAGTATTTATAAATATTTACAAGATGACTGAAATATTTACAAGTATTTTGACCAAAAGGTCACAAAGAGACTGGGCTGACTGGCCCCCTACAAGATGACTGGTAAAAGGGAAGAAAAGTAGGAGAGTTCTGGCATCTTCAGTCTTCTGAGTAGCCCGGGAGAGACTTGGTCATGACTGCTAGGTCATCTTCCTCTTCGTCTTCAACAAAGAGACTCTTGTTGACGCAATCCTGAACAATATTTTTGAAGACGAAGCAGTGATCGGTGTCATGCCCCACTGCTCGATGGAACTTGCAGAACTGATTTGTGAAACTTCCCATGACCGTGGGAGGATCCACGACTTTTGGGAGTTTAACCAATCCTTTGGCCAGCATGAATTCAAGGGCTTCTTCGAGCGTTAGCTTCAGAGGAGTGAACTCACGATCATTACTCCAACCTTCGCGCTTTATCTTTTCTTTCTGCGGAAAGCTAGACTGAGACGACTTGTTATTCTGCTTGGAAGACTTTTCCCTTTTAGCTGCGCCGTGGTTCTGACCATTGTTGCTGTCATTTTTGTTTCTTCAGCTGCTGTCGAGATCATTGCAAGGGGTATCAGCCGCATGAGTGAACTGTGCTTTCTTTTTCTGGTCTTGGATATTTTTGGCCAGAGGCATGCCCTCGTAAAGCCTACTTTCTATCCCTGCCTCGAGCCATTCGGCTCATTCAATCAACTTGATAAAGGATTTTGCCGGAGAAGTGGCAATGAGGCTTCTCAGAGGTTGAGAGAAATTGCTGAGGATTATTTGCAATGCATGCTCCTCTGGAATGGGAACTTTCATCTTGTTGCAGGTACTTCTCCACCTGTGGATGAACTCTCTTACTTTTTCAGTCTCATTCTGCTTTAGGTTGTAAAGGTGATTGAGTGTAGGGGAAACCTCAGTATTGAATAGGAAGCGCTCAATGAACAAATTTACCACTTTATCGAATTCGCGTAGTTCGATAGGATTGATGTGGTCAGCATACCACCTGGCTGTTATACCCTCCAGACTACGGGGAAAACAGATGAACAGAGCCCTGTTATCTTTTCTGAAGCGGCAACATTCTGCATAGAAGGTGGCTAAGTGGGCTTTAGGGTTGCTAGTCCCATCAAAATTGAGAAACTTGCGATTTAGATTCTCCAGGTTATCGTCCCCATCTAGACCATCGTAAAAATCCTCGCCGGTGTAGGTCTGCTTGCCCTTACCCTTGGCTTGAATGTCCTTGATTGCTCGATTCATCTCCTTCATCTGTTTACTCATTAGGTCCTCTGCTGGAGCCCCAGACTTGGGCTTGTTGACGGATTCAGGCTCTTCTGCAGCTATCTTTACAGACTGTCTCGGAGGATTCTGCTTGTAGACAATCTGCTCTTCCTCTTCTGACTCTTCCTCGACTGACTCTGATTCCTCAGAAGTAGTGTCTGGCTGTACCTTCTTCCTGATGATTCTGACTTGCTTCTTCCTCAGCTTGCTTTTAGGAACTGCCTCTTTCAGTTTGGCCTCGGCTTGCTCTGACATCATC